>NC_079458.1:40927812-40932812 GCF_903798145.1 Danio aesculapii
TCAAAATTAACTGAGTTTTTTTTTTAAACAAGCTAAAAAATAAGCCAAAATAACATTATTTCAAAGCAAAATCTAGATTATTTTGCTTCCTTCATTGACAGATGCTTATTTTAAAGAAAAACTCACCTAATTTTGACTCATTATTAGTCAAAATTCTTTATTATTTTTGTAATTTTTTAAATTAATTATGTTTTTTGTCCTCTCTCTGTAATTCTGTTGCACTAGAATAAAGAATTAAGTAAAACTCACTTAACTTTGACTTATTATTATCGTCAAAATTATTATTTTCATATTTTAAATTCATTTATTTTCTGTTTTGTGTTCTGTCTCTGTTATTCTTTTGCACTTTAGAAGCTTTCATCCTGAAAACGAATTCCTCGTATGTGTGAATATACCTGGAAATAAAGCTCTTTCTGATTCTGATTCTAGTCAAAGTGAAGCTATTTTTAGATGCATATGAATTCTTACTTAGATTTGTTGTCTTTTTATGTCCAGATATCTAAAATTTCTTCAATCAAGCAGCATTTTAGGTAAATAATGAATCAATTTTAAGCGAGTTTTACTTTAAAACAAGCTAAATAATTTGCCAGAATAAAATTATTTCAAAGTAAAGCTAGATTATGTTGCTTTCTTCATTGACAGATGCTTGTTTTAAAGAAAAACTCATTTATTTGACTTATTATTATCGTCAAAGTGAAGCTATATGTAGATGCATATGATGATCATACTGACATTTCACTGCAAAAAATGCTTTTCTTACTAAGCTTTGTTGCCTTTTTATGTCTTAAGTTCTTAAATCAAGAAGAGTTTTCTGGACAAGGTCAAATATTGTTTTGTTTTCAGAAATATGATTTAAGAGGACTAGAAATTGGTTGAAAACTAAGTAAGAAAGGCATTTTTGCAGTGTTGACAGCGTATTTGGTATTTCTTGAAGCTGTTTGGCGACGAAAAAACGATTAAATCTGTGATGTAAACATGGTTATTGTTTAAAGATGTCAGGAATCGGGATGACAGGATGAGCTGAGTTTGTTTACACGCTAGTCATGCTAACAGTGAAGGGTGATAATTGGTGGATCAAGTGATCATTTAGTTTGTCTTGGACAATAAATTCAGAGTGAAAGTTTATGTTAGCAAGCATGAAGAAGCTGTTTATAGGGATAAATCCTTCCATTTTATGCTGTTTTAGGTGTTTAGGCTTAGCGGTTAGCACATGTGCTACAGGAAGATTTTAGAGTCAGTACAACTTGACTGAACATTTCTGTTTTAATTGTGACCACTATTTGTTGCGTGCATCGATTCATGCTAAAATAATATACACTCACCGGCCACTTTATTAGGTACCACATAGTACCGGGTTGGACCCTCTTTTGCCTTCAGAACTGCCTTAACCATTGGTGGCATAGATTTAACAAGGTACTGGAAATATTCCTCAGAGATTTTGCTCCATATTGACATGATAGCATCACACAGTTGCTGCAGATTTGTCAGCTGCACATCTATTATGCCAACGTTCCACCACATTCCAAAGGTGCTCTATTGGATTGAGCTCTGGTGACTGTGGAGGCCATTTGAGTACAGTGAACTCATTGTCATGTTCAAGAAACCAGTCTAATATGATTGGCACTTTATGACATGGTGCGTTATCCTGCAGGAAGTAGCCATCAGAAGATGGAGACACTGTGGTCATGTGGTCAAAGGGATGGACATGGTCAGCAACAATACTCAGGTAGACCGTAGTGTTGACACGATGCTCAATTGGTACTAATTAACCCAAAGTGTGCCAAGAAAATATCCCCCACACCATTACACCACCACCAGCCTGAACCTCTAATACAAGGCAGGATGGATCCATGCTCATCAGACCAGGCAACGTTTCTCCAATCTTCTATTGTCCAGTTTTAGACCTGGTGTGGTCTTCTGCTGCTGTAGCCCATCCACCTCAAGGTTGGACGTGTTGTGTGTTCAGAGATGCTCTTCTGCAGACCTCGGTTGTAACGAGTGCTTATTTGAGTTACTGTTTTCATTTCTATTAGCTGGAACCAGTCTGGCCATTCTCTTTCAATATTTTTGTACAAGAGTTAGGCTTAGTTTTCACTGAAGATCATTGTGACATTGTAACTAGCAATTCTTAACTTGACTTAACTTTAAATGGGAATATATAAAGGCACAATTCTTGGAGAAAAACGGGTTACAATTAAAATACAGTAAAACAAGATAAATTATCGGCCAAAATTGCTACCCTATTGGCAGATTATTCAGCTTGTTTTAGGTTAAAAAAAAACTCACTTTATTTTGTCTTATTATTTCTGAAAACAATACTGTATTTTTGCTTCTTGATTCAAGAATTTTTTGATATTTAGACTAGAAACAAGACAAAAACTGTAAGAAAAGCATTTTTCTGAAGTGCATCTTTTTCCCTGAACATGTTTTTCATTGACCCCTCATTATAATCGCCCTTAAACCACCAGTGTACAGTTACCACACATTTACCACACCTTTAGAGTAGCTTTAGGATGTGAGATCTGTTAACCAAGTAGGTTAGTAATTACCAAAGAAGTCCTTCCTATCGTATTGAGTGGCTAACGGTGTCTACTAAACAGCGGTTTTAATTAAACGCCCCTCACACATGCTCTGGTTCCCTCAGAGTGTGTTTGGGCTGGTCATTCAGTGGCCATCTGGAGGAAACTCACGCTTATTTGGCTCTTTGTTTGTAAAGCGTCAGAATATCAGTGTCTGGTTTAATCCCGTCTGGCTTCTGTGGGAGTCACTTTAATCTACTGTTTTAGTTTTATCTCTACGTCTGAGTCAGAAGTGACTGTTTTCTTGCAGACACAAATCAGCTGTTTACATATACTAGTTTTGAAGTGAAATTTAAATGCAGAAATGCAGAAATGCAGATTATTGTACTGCATAAAATGACTTGTCTCTATTCCAAATATCTAAAAACTCTTAAATCAAGAAGCATTTTCTAGACAAGCAAAAATGTCTTGTTTTAAGAAATAATAAGTCAAAATTGAGTTTTTGCTTAAAACAAGCAAAATAATCGTATGTCAAATGGAAATATAGATTATTTTGCTTACTCCATTGGTACATTATTTTTTTTATTTTAAGTAGAAACTCTCTCAATTTTAGGATATTATTTCTTAAAACATGACAATAGCTGCATTTCCACTATCGGGCCAGTGCGAGCCAGGGCTTTAATCGGGCCAGGCCAGGCCGATAGCCCGGGAGGTTGAGAAATGAGGCCGAAATCATGTTGCATTTCCACTGTCGGGCTAGTTGCTCGCAGCGCGTCACGCAAACACCGCCCCCAGAACGTCCCCCGAATCAAACGTCACACAACCCGTCACACAACCCGCCCACTTCAGCGGGAACAAAAAACTCTTCAATTTCTCACGGACTTGTACCGTTGTTCGCTGAGTTTGTGCTTTCGCTAGCTCAGCAACGATGTACTTGATAACGTCCTCATTTCTGCAAACGCCGTCTATTTGCCTCTGAACATTTTCCTCGGCCCAAATGTTCAGAAGAGCCCTGGTGTCCTCAACTGACCAGTACTGTCTGCTATCCATTTTTTCTTCTTCTTAGTGAGTTGATCAAGCGCGATAGCAAAACAAATGTAAGGGAAGAAAGCATCTTGTCTCCTCTTTACCTGACAGGAAAACTCCGCCTTTGTACGTAACCCCGCCCCAAAGCCCCAGTTGGCCCTCCTTGGCCCAAGGTATTCGGCGGGCCGAAAAAGGCCGGACGCTGGCCCCAAGGAAGCCCCGCTTTGGCCCGATTACGCCCCGGAAGTGATAGTGGAAACGCAACTGGCCTTGGCTCGCCCTGGCTCGCTCGCTTTAGGCGCGATAGTGGAAACGCAGCTAATGTTTTTTGCTCAACTGGAAAATGCTAGTGAGTTGTGCGTAAATAATGATAGAATATTTCTTTTGGGGTGATCAATCCCTTTAAAAGTACATCTCAAAAAAACATTCCAATGACTAATGAAAAGACATCACTACTCAAATAAGAAAGCAAGCAATTGGTATGTGGATCTGTAATGTATAGTGGTATTACATAACCAAAAAGAGAGAAAAAAAAGAGAGTGAGATGAAACGAAAGTCAGACAGAGAGAATGCGTAAAGATCCTCCAGGGGAAGACGAAGAAGCTGCACAGAAAGTAGGACTGCTCATGACTGCAAAAACAGCCGAAGAAGTTTTTCTGCTCTCATCATCTCTGTTGAGTAACCAGCTGGAGTTGAAAAGTGTAGCGCGATAATTAAAGAAAACTTCAGACTCGTCTCGTAACCTGAGGGAATCGCCGCCGTTTCTCTTTATTCAGCTGTGGGTGAAGGATTAGTAGAGATTACACAGGGATCCTTGGTTGAGATAACTTCATCCTCCGCTTTTTTTGTTCATGAAAAACCTGCAGTGAAAGCGTCTCCGTCAGCCGATGACAGTCGAGGGGCTCGTCACCTTCATTAAGCCTGGCGATGAAAAGTGTGGAAAGTCTCTTTAGAGATCTGCATGTTCCAGCGCTGCGCCGGCCAGATCAAGTTACAGACCTCTAATCCACTGGCTTTGCCTGGAACAACTTTGCTTTTATGGCTTAAACGGCTGTAAAATAAAATAAAATGAAGATTCCTATCGCTTCATGTACAATATTTGGATGGACATGCATGCACGATAACTATAAATATAAATATATTTTCATCCACACTGACGAACGATGATGATCTATTTATTTTAGGTTTTTGCATTACCCCTTTTAACCAGTAGGTGTCACCGGTGTGTGTCGTGTATCTGACCAGTGAATCCTGCTCGTGTAATATATCTAATCAAACAGTGAATCTAGCAGTTATTAAAATAATCTTGTTTTCACTTTGAAATAGTATTATTTTGCTTACCCAATTGGGATCTATTTATTTTTAGTTTATGCTTTTCTGTCTGCTTTACCCCTTTGTAACCAGTAGGTGTCACCAGTGTGTGACGAGTATCTGACCAGTGAATCCCACTTGTGT
>NC_079458.1:40937812-41032812 GCF_903798145.1 Danio aesculapii
CGTGTCAGAGGCTTTTTTGTTCATTTCTAGCATGGCCATTACTGAAGGTCATGACCTTTGACCCCTAATGCGGCTCCCATATGACCTCAGGGATCTAATTCAATAATTGTGGATAACCGGGATGGACAAACACACACACACACACTTTCTGCGGTCCTGCTGCACCCTTTCATTCATTCATTCATTTTCCTTCAACTTAGTCCCTTTATTTATCAGGGGTCGCCACAGTGGAATGAACCGCCAACTATTCCAGCATTTGTTGTACGTAGCAGATGCCCTTCTAACTGCAACCCAGTACTGGCAAACAACCATACACTCTCACATTCTCACATACACACACACTCATACACTATGGCCAATTGTGTTCATCAATTCCCCTGTAGCGCATGTATTTGGACTGTGGGGGAAACCCACACCAACATGGGGAGAACATGCAAACTGGCCCAGCCAGGACTTGAACAAGCAACCTTCTTGCTGTGAGGCCCCCATGCTGATATTTTTTGTACATTTAGTTAATGTTTGGATCCGTCGACTACATTTAATTTGGATTATTTTACTCTTTAAGGGACAGTTCACCCAAAAATGAACATGTCTGCATCATTTACATTTAGATGACACTCAAGTGGTTGTGAACTTTTATGAATTTATTTTTAAACAAATATTCTGAAGAATTGACATCCATAGCAGGAACAAAAAATACTACAGAGGTCAATGACTCTGTGTTTTACAGGGGAAAAAAGAAAAGGTTTCATTTTTGGGTGAACTGTCCCTTTAAGTGACTGAAGTAAGTGTCTGTTTGGCCCATTTTTCTGACATAATTAGTTAAATTAATTGCATTTAATTATTTAAATATTAATTAATAAATGTTAATTCAATAATTACATTTTTGAATATTTTTTATGTTTTTTATTCTTTATTTTATTTTTATTTATTTTTATTTTCATTTATTTATTTTTTTTTATTTTTTTATTATTATTTTATTTAACTTTTTAAATTAATTAATTTATTTATTTATTATTATTATTATTTTTTTATTATTTTACTAACAATTGTAATTCCAAAAAAAATCTCTAATTATTTGCTATTAGGTTTTTTTTTATGTCATCCTGTACTAACAGTAGCTGTTTCCGATTTAAAAAATCAAAATTAATTGTATTTATGATTAAAAAACAAGACCAAACATCTGTCAGATGTGTAAAAATATAGAGAAAAAAAGCGAACACTATATTTTATTTATAACACCTAACAGATTCTTATTTTAAAATTAAATATTAAAGTAACATTATCGAATTAACATTTTTTATTCAGTCATTTTCTTTCTCAAATAAAATACCTTAATACTTGCTTACTCCTAGGGCCATTTATATCGAAGTTGAAATTTAGCCGCACCATGTTAGTGTTTCGTAACATCTAGTTTTTTTTTTTTAGTTGAGTTGTTAGCCCAATGCTCAACCCTCAACCTGGAGGACCAGGACATACACACATACACCATGGGCAATTTAGTTTACCCAATTCCCCTATAGTTCATGTGTTTGGACTGTGGGGGAAACCGGAGCACCCGGAGGAAACCCACACCAACACGGGGAGAACATGCAAACTCCACACAGAAATGCCAACTGACTTGAACCAGCGACCTTCTTGCTGTGAAGCGACAGTGCTAACCACTGAGCCACTGTGTTGCCAAAATATCTTAATATCTTAAATAAATACATATTTTAAAAGATGTTTTGTGTCTGAAAAGGGTAACACTTCAGTTTAATTCACAGTTCATGCTATTAACAAACCCTTAACTAAGACCTTTACTTCAATAAACTACTAATCTGCTGCTGTTTAATAGTTATTATGGTAGTAATGGTTGGGTTTAAATAGGGTATATTCACAGTGCAAATATGCAGTGTTTCTTCCCATGTCGATAAACTTGGGTAATGTTTTATACAGTTCCTTTTACAGCTTATTGCTGTAATATATATACAAATATTGCAACAATAAGCAGGTATTAATCCAGTAATTAATAGTGACTTAATCTTAAATTAAATCTTAATCAAAAATAATATGTCACCCTGAAAACAGTTTTTGTGCGTGTGTATGTGTGTGTGTGTTCTCAACTCATACTTTGCCCAGTCATTTTCTTCCACCTTTAAAAGACTCCCAGGCTCTTTAATTCTGCCTTATTACTCTTTATGTCAATATTGTTATGTCATAAATGCTTAAACCATGGCGTCCTGCAGTGCCTTTTTCTTCATTTATTAATGAGGACGAGGCACTTGGGGAAAGGTGGAAAATCGACTAAAGCAAAAGATGAAGAAAAGTGATGTGAAAGAGGGAAAAATGTGAATAATTTACCACCTTATGTGTCTACGGACGTTTCAGAAGCTGCTACAGCTGATGCAAATACACTGCTTTACTTACTTGGAGTTTTTGTCTTGTTTCTAGTCCAAATATCTAAAAGTTCTTAAATCAAGAAGCGTTTTCTCGACAAGCAGTAAAGATTGTCTTGTTTTTATAATTAATGAGTCGAAATTAAGTGCGTTTTTCCTTAAATCAAGCAAAATAGTAAACCAATGGGGTAAGAGAAATAATCTTGTTATCCTTATGAACGAAGATTAATTTCCTTAGCTTATTTGCAGATTATTTTGCTTGTTTTAAGGAAAGTCTCACCTAATTTTGACAGATTATTTCTGAAAAAAGACTAATATTTATTGCTTGTTTAGGAAATGCTTATTAATTTATTCATTTTTGAACATGTGGGCTCTATTTTAATGATTTAGTGGCAAAATAAAGGACAGAAAAATACGCTCTGCACCCCGGCACATGGTCTAACAGGGTTGTGCTTATTCTCTTAATGAGTTCTGGGTGTGTTTTGAGCATAACGTGCATTAAACCAATCAGAGTCTCATCTCACATTCCCTTTAAGAGTCAGTTGTGTCACACCATGGCGCATTTACTGTTTACATGGCGGACTGTGTAAAAACTGAACACTTCACTAGTGAGAAAACAGTTAAACAAAGCATCTGCAGCACGAGGATAAAGAACGAGCCTCCTCCATTCAGCCTCTTTACTTTCTCTTTACTTTTCCTCTTTACTCCTTTACTTTGGTGGAGTAAGGAAACGGTGGAAACTCACTCCACTGAACACATCCATTAGCCTACATATTTATTTTCCTTTGTTAAGCGCAAAGATTTGTGTCAAAACTATTTCTAAATTCAATTCTAATTTCCAGCAAAGGAATAAATGAACAATAATAGTGAAGTGTGGTCAAAACACTGAGTTATATCCAAACACACGTCCTGTTCTTATGCCCATATGGTGAGGCAGACGTCTCCAAAACCCCACAGGTGGACAAATCTAGACTTGTTTTTATTAAAACAAATATAAATATGCAGATAATCAATACTACTAATAATAATATTATAATAAAAATGCAAATTGTCATGAATAAATTGGAAAAAAAATTATTTATGTATAAAATAATAATTTCTGTATCATTTTAATCCTTTAATTGTTTGTCAAATGTATTTGCTATTAAACAATGTGGTGCAAATCATGAAAATTAGGGTTGCGCTGGTCTGAAAATAGCAAAAAATTGTGCAAAACGTGTCTTGTGTCTTATTATGCCGGGTATATGATTGGGCCCATAATGTTACAGGGTTTACACCACCAAGACTCAGCAAAGTAAGTGTCAATGTGAGCAGTTTATGTAGTCTGTGGATCAGTCTAGGATGAGGTACTGGCTGTGTATGAATGTAATCAAAGGTGAACCGAAACAGGTGTGAGTGAGGTGCATGACAGGATTTGTGGTCCATATGGTGACAGGATTGTAGTGAACGGGTGTTAATGAATGTTCTCCAGCGATCTATAAGGGTTAGATCGCTGGTGAACGTGACAGCTAGTATCTTAAAGAATATTTAAGTCAAATATTATTTGCTGTCATCATGGCAAAGATAAAAGAAGAAATGAAATGAATTATTAAAACTATTGTTTAGAAATGTGTTGAAAAAAATCGTCTCTCCATTAAGCAGAAATTGAAGAAAAAAATATTCAGGGGGCCTAATAATTCTGACTTCAACTCTATTTAAACTAGAAGCAAGACAAAAACTCCTAAGTAAAGCATTTTTTATGTGTGTTTGCTCAGATTTCCCCTTTCTCTCCTCTATTTTAATCTGTTCTGCATATTCTGAAGAAGCCATGAAACGTAAAGCGCCAGGAATCATGCTTCAGGAATGGCTGACAATAGATTGGCCAGATAATCCCTTTCGCAGATTCAATCGCGCAGCTTAAACCACGCAGCAGATGTCAAATAATGAAACGTCTGCGAGTTGCCCACTTCTGAAAGCGGATCCGATGGCGAATGCTGGAGGTCAACCGTGTGTGTAATAATCTAGAGCTAGTGCCCATTCACATGCTGATTTCCTAGTCTATCCATTTGCATTAAGTGTATCCTAATTGGCAACTGCAGGCTGATTATGGTGTGTGTCGTCCGGGGTGAAATACGAGCCTCCGCTGATGTCAGATGGGTGTAAATCTAACAAGAACGGGTCATTCAAGATTTCAACAGCAGTGAAATACTGCCACTTGAAATGTGTGTCGGTGTGTGTGCTCGTATTTATTTTATTTATGAAGGAGATTTTTTTATTTATGAATAGCTGTAGATGAAAGACTCTCTTTGTTTATGTGAGATATATTTTCCATTGTGTACGCTTTAAACATTTGTTAAGAAGCAATCTGTAAATGAACAGTTTTTCTTATTTTGTGATTTATGTATTGTTTTTTTTTTATTTATTGATGTTTTGAATTGCATTAAGGTGGCACAGTAGCTCAGTGGTTATCACTGTTGCATCACAGCAAGAAGGTCACTGGTTCGAGTCCCAGCTGGGTCAGTTGGCATTTCTGTGTGGAGTTTGCATGTTCTCCCTGTGTTTGCGTGGGTGCTCCGGTTTCCCCCACAGTCCAAACACATGCGCTATAGGTGAATATATGAACTAAATTAGCCGTAGTGTATGAGTGTGTGTGGAAATGTGAGAGTTTATCAGTGTTTCCTAGTACTGAGTTGCAGCTGGAAGGGCATCTGCTGTGTAAAACATATGCTGGAATAGTTGGTGGTTCATTCCGCTGTGGCAACCTGTAAAAATGAGATTAAGCTGAAAGAAAATGAATGAATTGCATTAGATGACCTTGGTCTTTGTTTTAACAACTTGTGATGTTGAAAAAAGGATTTAAAGGGATAGTTCACACAAAAAAATAACAATTCTGTCATCATTTACTCTTACTTGTTTCAAACATTTAAATATTAATTAATAAATATTTTAATTCAATTATTAAATTATTGAAATTTTAATGTTTTTGTATTTAATTTTTTTAAATTTATTAACAATTTTAAAATTTTGTTACTAGTTATTTTGTCAAGGTGTGCTAGCTGTTTAAATATATATATATATATATATATATATATATATATATATATATATATATATATATATATATATATATGTGTGTGTGTGTGTGTGTATATGTATATGTATATACATACATATATATATATATATATATATGTATGTATGTATGCATTTATATATATCCCACTCATTTAATATTCAGTTTCTTTAGTAACTGCATCACAATACGGAAAAAAACACAGTCGCAGCTTCCGGTTTATGCGTGATCGTGTTGCTTTGGCTATATTCCCTGTTGTCATCAGCACTTTGAGCAGCTTTACGCTTTATTAAGACGATCACATGACTCTGGAAACGTGAATCATCAGCCCATTTCGCTCTTTCAATCTTTTCTTGTAACATTTAAATGGGAGGTGGTGCAGAATCTGACCTTTCTTACCGTAGAGGTTTTGAAAGGCTAATGCATCGGCCGCTGCTTCTTCTGAGCTGCTTATTTTGCTCCATTTAGAGACGCTATGAATCGGCTCCTAACCGCTCTATTCAGATCCACTTGGCTCCTCAGAGTCTAAATGGACTGGTCACAACATGCTGACAGAGTTTATCGATAAAGTCTGTCTCCATTAAGATTTACAGTACTTGTCCACTCGTTATTGAGGGAAACTAAAAACCACCAAGATCCTTTCTGAGAATAATAGTCATAATAACAGCGTCCATTTAGGTTCAGTGCAATCTAAAGATAAAGAAGGAGTAGCACTAGTGGTATTCAAATAATTAAGACACTTTTAAAACGATCAAAAATAATTATTGAAATCCTTATTTTATCATTGAAAGAGAGTCAAACAAGCAACAAATACTGCAGATTACACACCAAAATAAATCAAAATACAGTTAAATTAACACATCACGTTGTACCAACAGTAAATATGGTCTGTATATGGCAAGTTCCTGAAATAATGTTTGAATATGCAAACAGTGGATTATTAAAGTTAATAAATTTGAGGAAACATTTCTTCAAAAACAGAGGAAAGTAAAGGATATATGTTAAATAACATAATAATAGTATAGCATAATGAAGATAAAAAGAGAATTAGAAAGGAATGAAGTGGTAAAGTTTGGTGGATGTAATCAAAGAACTAAAGGAATAAAATGGTAATGTTTGTGTATATGTAATCAGAATATAGATAAAAAATTTGGTGGATGTAAACAGAATATAGGTAGGAATATAAGGGTAAAGTTTGGTGGATGTAATCAGAATATAGGTGGGAATATAAGGGTAAAGTTTGGTGGATGTAATCAGAATATAGGTGGGAATATAAGGGTAAAGTTTGGTGGATGTAATCAGAATATAGGTAGGAATATAAGGGTAAAGTTTGGTGGATGTAATCAGAATATAGGTAGGAATATAAGGGGAAAGTTTGGTGGATGTAATCAGAATATAGGTAGGAATATAAGGGTAAAGTTTGGTGGATGTTATCAGGATATAGACAGAAATAAACTTCTTACTTCGAGTTTTTTATCTATTTTTCAATACCCAATATCTAAAAATTCTTCAAAACAAGAAGCATTTTCTAGACAAGCAAAAATACAGTCTTGTTTTTAGTAAGAAGTCAAAATCAAGTGAGTTTTTCCTTGAAATAAGCAAAATAATCTGCCATTTGGCTAAGTAAAGTAATCTTGTTTAAACTTTGAAATAAGATAATTTCGCTCACCCCATTGTTTAAAGGACACATCCTTTTTTTATTTTTTTTTTTAAACTGCTTGTTTTGTGATTTTCTTTTTATTTATTTATTTATTTAAAGTATTTTTTTTAATATTTGCACTAGAAACAAGACTAAATCTCTAAGACAAGTGTATATAAATGGCTTGTAGTTAACATTCTATTAACAAAAATGACTACCATTATACATTCATATTGAGACACATCCTTCAGAGTCAAGTGCGCGTGTGTGTGTGTGTGTGTGTGTGTGTGTCTGTGAGTGAGTGAGTAGAGTGAGATTGATGATTTGAGTGGATGAAGGCCGACTGCAGGGTTACAGGGTCTTAGACGTGTGTTTCGGGCCCTGAATACATTGAAGAACCCAGGCCAGCTTTCTGCCACTCTCTCAGATCCAAGGTATCGACCAATCAATGACAGCAGATTAACAGCCTTTACTTCAAAGTTCATCTTTCTCTTTATGGAGTCTGCAGTTGTCAGTCAAACCTCGCGCTCTAATACTCCATTCCTAGAAACTAAATAATTAAACACAGACTTGGGTAACACTCTATTTTAAGGTGTTCTTGTTACAACTGACTTTTGCTGCTTGTTCAAAATATACTGTAACTGTTCACTTAATCGATTTGTGTTGGGACAACATGAATGAGTTGTGTGGAACCATACATTATTTTTTACTGTGTATGCACTCAAAAAATTGCTTTTGCTGCTTGTTCAAACTTATATAAACAAAATTATATGATCAATTAGTCCTGACAGCATATGCTTGAGTTAAATGTCACTAATTAAACTAAGTCATTCATGTTATAACTTAATTTTATTAGTTATGCAAGCAGTTTTAAGTCAATTTAACATAAGTTCAATGGACTCATACGGTTAATTTGATTCAGCAATTTAAGGCAACCCAGATTTTTTACAGTGTATTTATTTAAAATGAGTTGAAACAGCACAATTCTTAAGGTTATTTTGGGACAACCTAATTGTTTTAGGTTTAATCCACTTAAATTTGTAAAACTATTAAGTTAACTTGATGGATTTGTGTTGAGACGACATGAAGGTATTGTGTGGAACTCAACAGTGTGTACTTATTGATATGTATGTAATATTATTAACAACTTATTGTACATGATTACATGCTACCAACCCTAATCATAGTGTGTTCATTCATTCATTCATTCATTCATTCATTCATTCATTCATTCATTCATTCATTCATTTTCCTTTGGCATAGTCTCTTTTTCAGTTTTAACAACTTTTCCAGCATGTTTTACACAGCGGATGCCCTTCCAGCCACAACCCATCATTCACACACATACACTACAGCCATTTTAGTTAATCAATTCTCCCTATAGTGCAAATGTTTGGACTTTAGGGGAAACCGGAGCACCCGGAGGAAACTCACTGGACTCGAACCAGTGACCTTCTTGCTGTGAGGCAACAGTGCTAACCACTGAGCCATCATGCCACCCACATAGAGTGTAAAACATTATATTACAAAAGGCATGACAATTGTTTTAATGCTACCTTATTTTAATAATGCAGTAAGTTTAACTTAAAATTTTTTAACGACTTGACTAATCTAAGTTGAGATGACTAGAAATTTTCATTTGGCTCAACTCAATTTAAAACAGTACAATTTTTACAGTATATATTTAGTTTATATTACTCATCAGTTAAATGAATAACCACATGATGAAAGCGCTATAGTAATATAGCAACATATATAGCAACATAAAATGAAATCATCCCAATCTTGTTTTTAACTTGAGGTCATCATGATTTACTTTTTATTTTATTTTCATCATTAAAAAAAAACTCTATATTAAACTGACTAGTCCTAACGATATCTCTTTGTAAATTTAAGTTGAATTTATTCAGACAATTGAAAGTTTTAGGTTATAAAAAGAAAATGCTTTGGTGTATTTCGCATTCGGCCTAATGCTTATTGACCCGAGTCATTACAGATTAATGTCTATAAAGGAGCTTGTTTTTGGTTTTACTGACCATAAATGTGTAAGATTGCCGAGCCCAGAAGGAGAATGATGGATTGAATTTAATAATTGATAAAGGTCTGGTGGTGCTGTGGACAAATACCCCTGTTTACCGGAACATCTCCCGATTTGGCCGTCTGTCAAGCATTAGAGTGTTCCTCATGAGACAGCATTGTGAACTGGCTAATACTAATGTTACATGTTTTCATTGGTTTAGTGTTGGCAAGACCTGGAGGGCGTGGCCAACAGTCATTACAGGAAGTGATCGCATTATAATTGGCCTGAGCTCAATCTGCCCATTCACACCAATGGGAGAGCATTGTGATCATGACCAGCAATTACTGACAGCTGGCGAGCAAGGCTTTGTGTTGTAATGGACTGCTAGTTTAGGCTGAGCAAAAGCATTGTGTTGCTACTGACTAGCTGGCATCGACATTTCTTTAATATTTCGGCATTTCTTTAATATTCAATAGTTCGTTAGAAATATGTGCTCAGGGCTACATTTTTGAGAGCTGAGAAATGTGTACCCTGGACTACGTCTGTTTGCAGTTTTTTGTTTTTAAAATCCATAAGAGGGCATCGTGTGCATTTTTGACAATCTCAAATGCATTACTGGTGCATGTTTTTTCACACATGTGCCATTTCTCGTAAATAAAGGTAATAATAGTTTATTATTTAAATCAAATCAAATAAATATGTTTGCTTTTGCATAAAAAGACAACTCTGGGAAGTAAAAAAAAACAGCAAGCCTCTCTTCTTTTTTAATCTTGCAGTCAATGAAGACATACTGCATGGAGATTACAGCTTCATAAGTGAAAGATGCATGAAATTAAAATAAATATACATTTGAGATGAAAGATGACACATGTATGATAAGAGTAAATTACATTTAACCCTTTGCACAAGCTATAAAAAACCTTAGACGGGTCACTTTAGACTCATGTAGTGTATCAAAGGGTTAAGAGACTGAATGACAGTAATTTAATTCTCTATACTATATCATACAATGCTATAACAGTTGATATAACTGATATACTGTTGTGAAGTATGCATATGTATGTAAATATGTAAGTTGCCAAAGCTGTTAAGTGCTGGAAAACTTTGAAAATGCTTGAAAAGTGCTTAAATTGGACTTTTAAGTGAAGTTTCACAAACTAATTCCGAGAGGAGCACGTGATATGATTGACTGCAGTTGGCCACCCTTCTACATTCATTAGTTAGCCAATCAGATTAATCCCAACTCACTATAAGTAGCCTAGCTAGAATTACTCTCTTATCTTTGTTTTCCGAAGAAACCCCCCATCCACCCCTTCTCCTCCTTTTCTCCTTTACCACAGGGAGCTCTCGAGAACCACCTGATCTCGTACTCCCCTCACATGCTCTATAGACCAGGCGGGAGCCCTGAGCTCAACTATCTCCGAGCTCAGGGTTCTCTCCCGGGACAGCATGCCAAACATGCTAACAGTTGTCAAACAATATCTAAGTGTGAACTCTTGAAACGTGTAAGAAACCTGACCGTAAAACCACATGAGGGAGAATAACTACACTGCAAAAACACTTTACTTACTTCAGGTTTTGTCTCGTTTCTAGAAGAAATATTTAAAACATTTCACATCAAGCAGAAATATTCAGACAAGTCAAACAATATAATGTTTTTAGAAATAATACCTCAGAATTTAATGAGTTTTTCCATAAAACAAGCTCAATTATCTGCATGCGTGGGAAGAAAAATAAACTTCTTTCAAGTTGAAAACTAAATTATTTTACTAATACTTACAAGGATAAATTATTATTAATGTCTGAAAATAAAACATTTTTTGCTTTGCTCTTTGTCTACAAAATATTTCTTGATCCAAATCAAGAAAATAAAGTTTCTTGTAGTGTATCCCCTTAAAAAGTGACAACTACTGACATGCTACCAAAAGAATCAAGTGCAACCTAATAATATGTGTTTTTATTTTAGATCGCTTGGATAGTTTAACCCCCAAAATATCAACCCTAAGTATTGTAACTTATCTGTATATTATGCTACAGACCTAATCATGTGGATTATTGAGGATCGGAGTGCTATTCATTTTCTAAGTGGTCAGATTTTCACGCCTTGTAGACTTGATCGAAGCCAAAATATTGTGTAGACTCGAGGGTCCTTTCACTTGGACCAGTTTGAAAACACCTACAATAGCAGCCATGCACAGCAGAAATGTGCTAAAAAATTACAACTGGCAAATAAATAAACAACAACTACATGTAAGTGTTACTACGCAAAATAAGTGTTAAAGCAAAAGACAACATTTGCACTCCCAGCAGTGTCCACTGTCTGCTTTAGTCTGCCATTTATGTTTGAACGTTAGCCAGACCAAAGGACTTCCTCACACTGAGAAACAGGTGCAAGACTTAGTCTCACCCTGAAACTGAAAAGAGGCTGTGTGATATAAAAACCTGAGAGTGATTTTAAACTGAGAGAGCGAAAACAGTAACCAAATGTTCAGATTATATAGTCACAATAGTTTTGGACATCCTTGGTTTATATATATATTTAAATATTAATGTGAATATGAGAATTAAATGAATTATTTCAGAATACATAGAGCAGAAATCAGTCAAATGATATGTCAGTGAAGTCAGATAATTATATGTTAAGATTTCTTGAAATAAGGCTTTAGAAAAGAAACAAAAGTCTTAAAACACTTATTCCAAGCAGTGTATTTTAGTCTGATTATCATAAACTAGCTTGTTAATGGCTTTTTAAACAGTTTACTTTTATTATTTTGTGTGGAAAAGGCCTTCGATTTACTAATCAGGAGGATTCCTCTTAATTTAAGGAGCGTCATTATTTATTCTGTCTTAAAATGAGCCAAAGCATTTCAACTTAAAACATAAATATTGTAAAATCTTGATTAAAATTAAGACTTGACAATATTCCAATGCAAAATAAGTACTTGTTGCTTCTCAAAAATACTGAAGCTTGCTAAAGATCAACCTTAAAACAAGAAATTAAAGCTAAAGTAAAGTCTTAAAAATGCAAAGCTGGTCTTAAATCCTGCCTCTGATTGCAATTAAGCTAAATTTGTAGGTAAAATACAGCACTTTAAGCTTTACAGAGTAATACAAAATATAAATAATCTTAAAACTATTTTAAAAAACTCACACTATCTGACCTTGCATTGTATTGTATTCTTAAAACAAGAGTGATTACATTTATTAGGCTAAAAATAAGACTGGAACTCTTGACTAGAAGGAGTTTTTGCAGTATGATGTTCGTGCTTCTGCTCCTGTCTCTTCATTCCTGCTTGTCTCCATTTTTCAGAGACAAACAGCGTGACAAAGAAGCTGTCTGGCCCGATTAGAGAGGCTGAGGGTGTGTGTATGTATGGCATAGGGGCCCTTAAGTGCACAGCCGGGGTCCCGATGAGTGTGCCTAAACCCCCAATGGGAAGTCAGAGGTGGTGCCCGGTTTACCTCCTGTATATGAGCACCTGCGCGCACACACAATCGCACACACACACTTTCCCATGGGAGATGCAGAGAGCTTCTGTGAAGACTAAAGTGATGATGATAAAGTATGTTGAGGCGGTGAAGAAATCCTTCATTTCTGAAATGCACACACACTCATGCTGGCCACACTGCAAAAACTACTTGTCTAGTCCAGTGGTTCCTAAAGTGGGGGTCGGGCCCCCCCGAAGGGGTTGCAGGACAATGAGGGGGGTCGCTTGATAATTTCCAAATAGTTGAATGTTTATAATTTAAAATGTACAAAAAACATACAAAAAAGCCATCAGCCTTTCGATTATTATTTTTTGTGACCCCTGGAATGCTTACGTTAGCGTTAATATAATTGTATTAAAGACACAGCAAGAGCGTCACATGCAGTATATTGATTTTATGGCCCCAGATTAAACTTTCTGTCACCTTTACGGCACTCTCGTACATTCAAAATATATACAGGCCACAACTGAACATGGAGGATGGTCTCCGAGAGGAGTTCACCAAAATTAAATGATGAATAGACTTGGGCCTATTGGTATGTATGCACCGTTGTGTGCAAGGATTCTGTATTTATAACCACCTCAAAGAGTATTGAGGGTAGCGAGTCACTGGCATTGTTATTTTGGGGGTTGCGGGCTGAAAAGCTTGATCTGGTCAAGAGTTACAATCTAATTTCTGGCCAAAAGTCATTTTGATAGCGTTTTAAAAAGACAACACTGCTAGATCAGATTGTGAAAGATTGTTATGATTGTTTTAAGATTATTTATCTTTTTTAAAGTTAGTAAAGCCTAAAGTTTGGTGTTTTACCTGAAAATTACAATCAATACAATGCAATACAATAAGTGTAAGACCAGTTTTGTACTTTTAAGATGTCATTTTAGCTGCAGTAACTTGTTTTAAGTTTGCTCGCTCATTAAAAAATGCTCAATCACACTTATTCTTGTTTTTTTAGTATTTAAAATGGACTCAGTATTTTGAGAAGCAAGTAATAAAAACTTTCAAGAATTAATTTTAACAACAACTCATAGACAGCACTCATATATGATCAATAAGACCTGACGGCATGTTTTGTTACTTATTAGACTAACTTTTTAGTTGTAATTTATTAGACTAAGTTAATCATGTTCTAATGTAATTTTATAAGCTATGCAAGCAGCCAGAACTTTCTTTTACAGTGCATGCATGTATATGTAGGATCCTGATTGAATTCATACAATTATTTTGTTTTAAGTTGAATTGCTTTGGATCATTTTAGGGCAGAATATATAATGACAATTCTTAAATGAAGAGGAATCCTCTTGTTTAAAAAATCTAGTTTTAAGTAAAGCAAACAGTTCAAAATGCAATTAACAAGCTAGTATTAAGACAATCAGACTAAACACACTGCCCTGAATAAGTGTTTTAATAATAATTTTTAGACTTTTCTTTCTCTTTACTAAAGCCTAAAGTTTACTAAATTTTCTCAATACAAGTGTAATTATCTCACTGCACTAGCAGATTATCTGACTAGTTTCTAGCCTGTATCTTCTTCAATCTTTCACTTATTTCTCATATTTAGATATTTAAGAAGCAACAGAAGTTTAAAAAAAATCATATTTATATTTTAAGGTAAGTGGTTGCAAATTATTTATGTGGGCTGAATTTAAACAAACTAATTAAATTGAGTAATGCTCAACCTAATTAGTTTGTTTTAATTCAGCCCATATAAATTGTTCGTAGCCACTTACCTTAAGGAAAATGTAGTAAATCCAATTAATATCTGTATTTTTTTTGGTGTAGAGCACTTGGCAGAGGACAAAAAGCAGGGCCATAGCCATGTCACTCTGCAGCCCAATACCAGTTACTCGCTGAGCCTGCTCAGTACCTGGATGGCAGACCACTTGAGAACATTAGTTTGCTGTTGGAAGTGGTGTTAGTAAGGCCAGCAGGGGGAGCTCAAGCTGCAGTTTATGTGAGTCCTAATGCCCCAGTATAGTGAAGGGGACACCATACTGTCTTTTGGATGAGATGTTAAACCGAGGACCTGACTTTCTGTGGTCATTAAAATTGCATGGCACTTTTTGTAAGGAGTAGGGGTGTAACCTCCCAAATTCCATGGGCCCTTACCCATCACAGCATCCCAATTATTCCTATCCACCGAATTGGCTCTATCAATGTCTCTCCACTTCCCTTATAGCTGGTGTGGGGCGAGTGTAGGCTGGGCGACATGACAAAAATGCAATCTTGATCATTATTTTTCATATTGAATGAGAACGAATATATTTCGAAACAAGTTGTTAATGCCTCCAAATTTAAGAGTTCCTTAACAATGACTGAAGCCACAAAAATTAGAGGGTCCATTAAATGGCATAACATATACATTTTTGGTGGCCGAATAATCTCTACATCTCTAATATCAACACACTTTTAGATTCCTGTTGTTGCACATTTCTGCTGTGTGATTGGCTCTTAGATCAATATAGAGTAAAAAAGTGCAGAGATCATCGTTGTTATTGACATCAATTGTATCACGATTCAATATAATATTGTTTATCAACCCAGCCCTAGGTTAGCGCACTGGCGCCATTGTCCTGTGGCTGCCGTCACATCATCCAAATGCACTACATCACACAATAAATGCACTACATAAATACCCATTACAGTACATTACATTGTTGAGAGCACAACCGTACATCAGTTAGCGGGAGCACCCATACACTGAAATAAAGATTGATTGGATTTACACCATTTTTTTAAAGGTAGGTGATTGCAAACCATTTATATGGGCTGAATATAAACAAATAAATTAAGTTGAACATTACTACATTTAATGTGTTTGTTTAAATTCAGCCCATTTAAATAGCTTGCAACCATTTACCTTTAAAAATGGTGTAAATCTAATTGTTTTTCCAGTGTAAACCTTTTTTTTTTGCCCCCTTTGTCAGCTCTGCACCCGTCACTCATTCATGAACCGGTCAAACTTTGATTCACAGCCAAGCCTCCGAGCGCATTGAAATGAATGAAAGACAGCAGATATAAAAGATAAGCGATCGAGAAGAAAAGGAAGAGCTGGGGGAGATGAATGAGATAAATGAGACAAAGGAAAGAACGCTGTATAAAATATCAAAAGATTGATGAAGGGGAAGATCGAATTAACACGAATGCCAGAAGAATAAACCAGCTTCAAAGCTGCGCAAAGAAATGTTGCGGTAAAAGGCACGACTGTTGTTGAGTCCGACTGTGTTTTATTGCAGATCGTCTGATCCTCATTGATTTCCTGATAAAACTTTTGCTTTATCGCTGAAAATGACCAGCAGTAGTTCTGATTTAATCTGTCCGTGCCGTCTGTGCAGATCTATGAACGGAGGCGATAGATATGACAGTCTTTGAAGGGAATTGAGTCCGCAGGGGTATAGAATTAAAATGACTCAAGCTTTGAGTTGATGCAATATGACTGAGGGCACAAGCAAAACTCTGCGTTTCATCTACCATATCTCCTATGAAGATTTGGAGGACATGGAAAGAAACCAGATATAGTCTGACAGGATATCAATCTGATAAAAGGGAATGGGATCGAATGTCTGGTATTCAACGGTGACTCAGAATCTCCATTGCATATTTCTCTCTGCATTTAGTTGAAAAATATATAAAGTTGAATATTTCGCAATTTGAAAAGAGTAGCAGTATCTCTAAATCCACACGCTGAAACCTAGACCCTGTCCTAAATGCCACGCTAAGCTTTTAAGCACCCTTATGCAACCTAAAATGTCAGCCTGCATTCTCACTGACTTGACAGGCATGCAACAGATCTTAAATTTACCGTATAGGTCTCATGAAGTGCTTTGTAATGTGTATTTTATTAGATTTTTAGCATAATCTCAAACAGGAAAACAGGGTGGGATATAGAGTAGCTCCTCCCCTTTAAAAACAAAACAGCCAATAGTGGTTCATGTGACATTAACGCACAAGCAGGCTACATTCACCCCAAAGAAAATCATACTTACACTGTATGTGTAATACAGGTGGACATTGTATATAATGAATTTAACTTGAATCTCCTCGTTCCCTATATAGTGATCTTTTATTAGCCAAATGCTCTGCTGATTTGATATCACTATATGTTGTGTTTCTGCCACAGGAAAGCGATTATTCCTTTAAAATAGTCAATCAATCAATCAATTGCTCTTTGACCTATAATTCTGACCTTGTCTCCCTACAATTGCAAGCTAACTTCTAGCAATTTACTTTGTGTTGGTGTTGCAAGTTTATACCTCGCAACCCCAGCAAAATCTTTGTGTGTAACCAATGTATTTTGCCCCTCTGGACTTGCTGTAGATACATGCAGCTTAGTTCAAAATGAATAAGGAGTTCAGATCCATACAGTTTGGCTGCCGTTCATTGTTTTTATATATGTATTTACAAGTGTTTAGGTGAATCATTGGTTTGAAGGGTCTTTGATGTGACTAAATGACTGATTTCAGCATGTAGCAATAGTGCATTGAAGGGGTCGGGCATCTCAAATAGTACAAAGCATTTGATTGGCCAGAAGATTTGATGAGAAACTCAAGTATGTGGTGATGTCCAAAAAAAAATCATTGATTGATTTTGGCAGAATTGACAAACCCAAAGGTATGATTGTTTGTATCTTCTAAATGTGATTTTTGTCACTGTTTTGGAGCACACTAGAGTGTAGATTGTCTTAAGCAGGGGCTCCCAAACCTTTTCATATAAAGGCCCAAATACCAAATATCACTGAGAGCCGTGGGCTGAAGGTAAATATACTAAACTCTCAATTTTCATTAAAGTTGCCAATTTGTACTTACGTAATTTGTTAGAAAACATTATTTTAAATCGTAATAACTAATGCAGTATATAACGTTAAAAATATAGTATATTGCAATAAAAACATAATCACATTCATAACAAAGTGGAGTTCAACGCTGAATAAACTAGTCAAGCAGAATCTGCCTTTGCCTTGATTTGTTCTCTATCCGTCGGGTGAAAGTATGTACTGTACATTTAAACTAAATCTAATTGATTTACACTATTTAATCGAAACATTTCATTTCAATTAGCTTTTAACTATAATACAAACAAACAAAAGGTTACATTACATTTGAAATGACAATCTCTAAACCATTGTTTCCCAACCCTGTTCCTGGAGGCACACCAACAGTACATAGTTTAGATGTCTCCCTTTTCTGACCCATTAACTTCAGGTGTTGGAGTCTCTTCTGATGTTATGATAAGTTGATTCAGGTGTGTTTGATTAGGGAGAGGTTGAAAATGTGTACTGTTGGTGTGCCTTCAGGAACAGGGTTGGGAAACACTGCTCTAAACCATCTTTATTAATCTTCCTCTCTTCTCAGATGCGATGGCAGGCCAAATCAATAGTTACCATGGGTCAACTTTGGCCCACGGGCCTAGTATACTAACATACTGATATCAACACCTAAAAAATGTAGTTCTGATTTAACTGGGACTTTAAGTCCACCACAGATTGAACAAGAGATCCTTATAACTAGTTGATTAATCATCCAAAGTGGTGCCAGCCAGGTCCAAACCAGGTCTACTAGCTGATTAAATCATACAGGCCAGTTAGTACAAAAATTAACCAGCTTGTGTAACTCTGTCCTACACCACCCAACCCGCTCCGAGCTGGGATCGAACTGGTGATTCTTTGCATAGGAGTTAGTTGCTCTAACAAGAAGGCCAAAGAACATGGCCTCTTGCGTCTGTCGCTAGAGTACCTTTTAAAGGTCAGAGGAGAGAGGTTTACCTGCACAGCACTTCGCTTCATTAGCTGGCCTCTGTTACACTTACTTCCAATTTAACCCACCAGTCCTACACCACCACACCCACTCCGAGCTGGGATCGAACTGGTGATTCTTTGCATAGGAGTTAGTTGCTCTAACAAGAAGGCCAAAGAACATGGCCTCTTGCGTCTGTCGCTAGAGTACCTTTTAAAGGTCAGAGGAGAGAGGTTTACCTGCACAGCACTTCGCTTCATTAGCTGGCCTCTGTTACACTTACTTCCAATTTAACCCACCAGTCCTACACCACCACACCCACTCCGAGCTGGGATCGAACTGGTGATTCTTTGCATAGGAGTTAGTCGCTCTAACATGAAGGCCAAAGAACATGGCCTCTTGCGTCTGTCGCTAGAGTACCTTTTAAAGGTCAGAGGAGAGAGGTTTACCTGCACAGTACTTCGCTTCATTAGCTGGCCTCTGTTACACTCACTTCCAATTTAACCCACCAGTCCTACACTACCACACCCAGTCTGAGCTGGGATCGAACTGGAGATCTGCAAAGCACTTTGCTAACTGGTGCCTGTTACACTTGGACCAGAAACTGAACAAGAAGGTCTTTAATGGAAAGCCGACTATCTTGATCTACCTAAAAGTGCCATAAAAACATCCATAAACTAGGTCCTGTAAGATCTGCTCACTTAATGGAAATAGTCCAAATTACAATTATTTACTCACCACAGGCATTTTACAAACCTGTCGCAGTTTCTCTACAACACTGAATCCCACTGATGGTTAATGTAGGGACAAACAATAATAATTTGAACAAGAAAACGCAGGATGTCAGAATTTTACATGGATTAAGAGGCACAGCACAGCATGACCAAGCCAAAGACACAACACACGCAGTTACAGAAGACGAAGAAAATACATCAGAGTCCCAGGTGCTCCTCGGCAGAGTTTATTAGAGAAAGATTTACAACATCAGACTTAATATTGGATTCATTCATCTCTTCCAATCCTCATTCTACCTCCAGACCAAATCGCTCTGCCAATCTGCAAGCACTGTATCCATAAAGCGCACGGTAATGACTTGGACCGCTTCGCTTCATGTCTCCCAGCAGGTTTCTGGTCCTCTTCAGTTTCTCTGCTCCTCCTTTCGTTATGGTTTTAACTAGGCATTATCTCGGGGCTGCCACATCCAGTTTTCTCTGAGCAAAAACAGGTGAGGAGGCTTGTTTAGTCAGACGCCTGTGATGTCAGTGCTACCCATGCATCACACTCCATTCAGAGAGTTTAATCTGCAACAATAACCTTCTGTCTTCAGAGAAATTGCTTTCTGGGGTCGTAAAGTAAACAGGCAAACGCTGTTATTCAGCATATCGAGAGAGACAGCGAGCGGAGAAAGGGATAGAATTCAACGAACAAAAAAAAAGGGCGAGCAAACGGGGTGTGGACAATCGCAAACTGACCTTTCAGTCAGAGAACACACAGACAGATATTGAATGAGTCTCATTGTATTGGAAGAATGAAACTGCTGGCTTGTTAAATGCTGTGGCATATGGATGTTTTTATCTATCTCTCCGCCTTTAATTGCTTCACTTTCTCATTTGGGAAGAGAGGCGAAAATAAACACAAAGACACATCCGGAATGGGAATCATGCAACACATGCATGTCTTTTAAGGTTGCAAACGGCCTGACCTTTTATCTGATGCATAAACAAGAGGCTGGGGAAAGCCATCGTCGTCCCACCGCCTCCTCCATTGTTTGGCTTACGGGTACATTTGTCCTAATTGTCCCCGCTTTATTGACGCAAATTGCCGCTGGTCTTTGTGAGGTCTTGTTTAGCCGGGCTGACGTTGATGCATGCCCGGAGGTATTTAAAACCCACACTGCACCTGATGTCGAGCATACGCTAAGACTAATCATGTGCGCTGATGTCGGAGCCTTCATGAACTCCACCGAACAGATTTGTCTTCTTTTGTAAAGCAGGATTGAATGGCGAGAGTAAATGAGATGGGCGGACGCCGGCACTTGGGTGCTCTTTTATGAATTCCTCAGTGCCACTTTTGGGACGGATTTTATTCTGGAGCATCCAATTGAACTATCGCTCAGGTGGTTGATTTCAAAGTTCTCCACTTGATCTGATAGCAGCACATCTTTTCTACTCTATTTCATGAGTGGAGCACCTTGATCTTGTAAATCTTGCTCCTTAGCAAATCCATATTTACCATTTACCGTCTTGTAATTTCCTAGTGTCACTATAGACCTTTTTGGATGGTAATTGTTTCTCAGGGGGATAAAAGACATTTATAGGGAGTAGCTGGTGATTTTATAGCCTTCCAGATTAAAAAATGCTATAGTAAGTACTACTGTATAGTGGCAGCACAGTGGCTTAGTGGTTAGCACGGTCACCTCACAGCAAGAAGGTCGCTGGTCCTAGTCCTGGCTAGGCCCTTTGGCATGTCTGTGTTCCCCGTCTTGTCTCTGGTTTCCCCCACAGTCCAAACACATGCAGTATAGGTGAATAGGATGAGCTAAATAGTCAATGAGGCGAAAACAGCCACTAATATAATGAAGGGGTAGTACATTTGAACAATACACAAGGGTCACAACAGTCATCCCCATGAGACACAAGTGTCGTCAGAAGAAGCTTTATGACTCAAAAGTGTTTTGTCCACATCTGTGGTTGTAAAAGTTTTCACTTTTCATTTTCTAAATTGATCCTTTTAATCACCGTTGGAGGTCACCGGAGGTTAAATAGAGATGGCTCATTTGGTCTGTTTTCTAGTTTGATGGTGAGCCCCAGATGGTTGCCAGATCCAGTGACTCAGCTTATGGTCACTTTAACCTTTTCAGGGTCTCGCTCAGGCATTTACGACCAAATCTCTGCTGTTTGTTTTGTAGTCGCAGGATTTGGAAGAAGGTTATTCTTAGGCTGGGGGATTAAGCTAATGGCACCTACCCATCTTCAAATGGAGGAAGAAAGGGATACAGATCACACAGGTCATGGCGGAGGTGTAGAGGGATGGTTTAGTGTCAAGACTGAAGTACACTGTTCTCTGACTAGGCTAATGACGTACGGTTGAAGTCAAAATTATTCACCCTCACGTGATTTATTTATATATATATATATATATATATATATATATATATATATATATATATATATATATATATATATAAAGAAATGTGTTGAAAAAACCTTACATTAAACATAAATTGGAGAAATAAAATACACAGGGGGCTAATAATTCAGGAGGGTTAATAAATCTGACTTCAACTGTACTACTGACAAATGTATTATACAATCATGTGGCAAAATCTTGGATGTTAGCCATCCCTGTTACATGCAACTGCAAACAGTTTACAACACAGTTATAAAAAATAGAGTCATAAATAAGACTATACAGATGTATATCCTCTATTGTTTTTATTTTACCAAAGATTTGTTATGCAGTTTTCTCCGCACTGCTCAAAGCTTGTTAGCGGTCCTCGTGCCGCAAGCGTAGACACCAGGCGCATTGCCACCCGATGCTAATGTGTAATCACACGTTTACAGGAGCTAATGGCCAAATTAATTTCCCCTCACAGATGTGCGGTAATGGCCGAGTGATTTGTTTCTTTTTCTCAGGCTTTGACTACTTTGCGAGGAAGTGTTCAAAAACTTTGCATTTTTATCTCTTCAAACACACATGATTCATTAGATTTACAAAAATGCTTTAAGTGAAGTCATTGCAAACCATTTAGATGGGCTGAATTTAAAAACAAACCAACTAAATTTAGTAATTTTCAGCTTAATTTGTTTGTTTAAATTCAGCCAATATACAGTTGAAGTCAGAATTATTAGCCCTCATGTATATTTCCCCCCAATTTCTGTTTAACAGAGAGATTTCTTTAACACATTTCTACACATAACTCATTTCTAATAACTGATTTCTTTTATCTTTGCCATGATGACAGGTCATAATATTAGACTAGATATTCTTAATTGATTAAGGGGGCTAATAATATTGACCTTAAAATGAAATTTATTTAAATTAAAAACTGCTTTTATTCTAGCTGAAATAAATTATTATATTTACGCAGTGGCGCAGTAGGTAGTGCTGTCGTCTCACAGCAAGAAGGTCACGGGTTCGAGCCTCGGCTGGGTCAGTAGGCGTTTCTGTGTGGAGTGCTCCGGTTTCCCCCACAGTCCAAAGACATGCGGTACAGGTGAATTGGGTAGGCTAAATTGTCCGTAGTGTGTGAGTGTGAATGAGTGTGTATGGGTGTTTCCCAGAGATGGGTTGCAGCTGGAAGGGCATCTAGATAGATTGGCGGTTCATTCCGCTGTGGCGACCCTGGATTAATAAAGGGACTAAGCCGAAAAGAAAATGAATAAATGAATGAATAAAAAAGTGTGGTTATGATGACATTCGACAAGCTAATCCAGCTAAAAATAGTGCTTAAAATGTCTCCACAAAGCAGTATTTAAACCATGTAATTAAATAGAAAAGGAGACAAAAAACTGCAAAAAAAGACTGAGAAAGAAGAACCATCCTTTCACCAGGTTGACTTTATATATACTTAAATCAATATGACATGCAGTTTTATATATATATATATATATATATATATATATATATATATATATAACTATATATACTTTATCATATTTCATCCTTCAGTTGCTTGACGTTTCTTTGAGAACAGCCTTTCTCAAGTTTCTACATTTCCTAAAATGTCAGTAAATGTCAGTGGATGAAGATGATACACTCTGCACATCTTATGATAGCTTATCAAATGGCGTATTTAAATTCACACAGTCTTACATTTAGCCCACAACTCTCCCACTGATAACTTCTCACTTAAGACAAAACATCATGCGTTTCTGAACGCAGTTTTGCTGGATTATTATAGGTGGTAATGGAGAGTAGACTGTTTTAAATGGACACATATGGGGTTTAAACCTTGAAGAAAAAAAGCAAGTGGATTACCTGCCCGCAACAGCAAATGCACACAGCATACGGCTCAATGAGTCGCTTAATTCACAGCACTTCCATTTCCAGCGCCTTGCAAATGCATTTGATGGCCTCTTCCGCATATGAATATAGGAATGAGGCGTTAAATGAAGTAAAGCTAATACAATTGATTCTAATGGCTGCCAGGAACAACAGAACAAGGATGTCCAGTCATACGATTCTCATCGGGCTCCATTTGGTTTTAATGGGAGGACATTTAGGGCTGGTTTTAATGAAGGTTGATTGGCAGTGTGTCGGAGTGGCCGTTTCAGGCAGTGGGCTGTTCCCGCGTGTGCGAATCTACAATTATGAGCACATTTAGGCCGGGCATCTCATCTTAAAGCTCCTATAAAATAAATATAATGTCTTTTAGAGGGTAGTATCAGTATTTTGTAGAAGTTCTTACGCACCAAAACAGTGATAAAACCGCTATAAACATGTACACGTGTAGTTATTCAACACCTCATACTTCAGTTTCTATGTGTGTGTGTATGTGTGTGTGCATGTATGTGTACGTGTGCGCGCGTGTGTGTGTGAGTGTGTGTGTGTGTAAATGAGTCATATTATCAGACAGGATGTTGTATGATAATGAGTGGTTTGTCAGGAGCAGCAGCAGCTCGTGTGCTGCAGTAGATAAAGCAGGGCTTGATTAGCAGGACGACTCACATTGATTCTCATTGACGGTCACTTTCCTCCGCTCTTAATGAAAGCAATGCAAATGAGCCTCTGTGAGTTCTCCAAGGGCTGAAACCGGGGCCTTTGACTCCTGTCGTAAGCGGGACATGTATCATTGGCCATGGTTCACTGGGGAGTCCTTCACGGAAACGTTTGGTCCATTTCATGTTCTCAAGACGCCGGCGCACGCAAGCCAAATGTGGAGAACGTAATGGGCTGTGTCCGAACGTGTAATTTAGCAAAATGGATAGAGGCACATATATAGGCTCAAATAGTGCTTATGCTATTGATTTAGGAAACAAGCACAAGCTGGAATCTTATGAGAAGGGCAAGACAGAATCTGATCGTTTTTGGCTATTTCCTCTGAGAAATTTGTAAAGTATTTGTGCACTTGTGTGGTATGCTTTTGGGAGTATCGTAACTAAAAAATGTAAACATAAAAAAATGGACAGAGGCACATATATATGCTCAAATAGTGCTTATACTAATGCAATAAGAAAACAAGCTGTAGTCTTATGAGAAGGGCAAGACAGAATGATAATTTTTTGGGGCTATTTTATCACAGAAATGTGTAAAATATCTGCAAATCTATGTGGTATGTTTTGGGAGTATCGTAACAAAAAATTAAACATTAAAACTGCATTATGGGCTGTGAGGCCACAAGCTGTTTCCTACCTTTTATTAATAAAGTCATCTGGAATGGCAAAGAAAGCGTTCTTGCAGGACTCCCAGAGTTCATCAAGATTCTTTGGATTCATCTTCAATACCTCCTCCTTCATCTCACCCCAGAAATGCTCAATAATGTTCATATCTGGTGACTGGTCTGGCCAATCCTGGAGCACCTTGACCTTCTTTGCTTTCAGGAACTTTTGGAAGTATCGTAACTTGATTATGGAAGCATCGTAACTAAAGTAGAAAAAAATAAACATTAAAAAATTAATAGGGTCACATATGCAGATTCAAATAGTGCTTACGCTATTGATTTAGGCCATTTGCTTATTGGATTTTGTAAAATATCTGTTGATTTGTGCAGAATGATTTCGGGAGTATTATAACTTGAACTTAAAAAAATATATACATAAAAAATGGATAGGGGCACATATATATGCTCAAATAGTGCTTGTACTATTGATTTAGGAAACAAGCTGTAGTCTTATACGCAGGCAAGACAGAATCTTATAATTTTTTGGCTATTTCCTCTCTAAAATTTGTAAAATATCTGTAGATTGGTGTGGAATGATTTTGGAAGTATCTTAACTAAATAAATTAAACCTAGAAAAAAAGGATAGGGGCACATATATAGGCTCAAATAGTGCTTGTGCCATTGATTTAAGAAACAAGCTGTAGTCTTAAGAGAAGGGCAAGACAGAATCTGATCATTTTTGGCTATTTCCTCGCTGAAATTTGTGAACTATTTGTGGACTTGTGTGGTATGATTTTGGGAGTATCGTAACAAAAAAATGTAAACATAAAAAAATGGATAGAGGCACAAATATATGCTCAAATAGTGCTTATACTATTGCAATAGGAAACAAGCTGTAGTCTTATGAGCAGGGCAAGACAGAATCTGATCCTTTTTGGGTATTTCCTTGCATTATTTAGTCAAATATCTGCAGATTTATGTGGTATGATTTTGGGAGTATCGTAAATATCTATCTCAAATACTGCTTATGCCACTGATTGTCTATTTCCTCACTGAATTTAGTAAAATATCTGTTAATTTGTTGAGAATGAATATAGGAATTAATCATAATTAATAACAGAGCATTCAGATTTCACTCATGAGTAAATATGCAGTATGTGTGCTTTATTTGAGATGGTATCATTCGTTGTGCACCGTCTGCTCATTCTTCTTCTAGTTCTGGTCATAAATGAGAATGTATGATCTCTTTTTCTGTTCTTTTCTATAGCAACAGACTGGCACCTAGCAACCATGACCGGATACAGCGGCTACGGCAAGAGTTCCAGCAGGCCAAACATGAGGAGGAACCTGACGACCGGCGCCGATCCTACAGCTTTCAGCAGCAGCAACCATGGGTGAGTGGACAACATCTCTGGGTAAACCCTAAGTTTAGCATTTATACCCACTCTGATACAACACTTCAGGGTCGTACCGGCGGGGGGGAAACAGGTGATTAATAATTATATGAACATGTGATCTCAAACAGCCGTCCCCCCCACTTTTAAAATGTCCGCTATGCCCCTGAACACTATACTTATACATTACAATATACACTATATATACACATACAATATTATACATTGGACACTTTATATTAACTACACACATATGAATCATTTGTTATACATTGGCTACCAAGATATCTGTTTCTCCTACAATAGAAGTCAATGGTTACAGGTTTTCAACTCTCTTCAAAATATCTTCATCTGTGTTCATCAGAATAAAGAAACTCCTTGGCTTTGGAATCACATGAGGGAGTGTAAATATGGAGTAGAGGGCTCGACAATAAGGACTGCCCGATGGCCCGGGGCCAGTGTGGACAGGATTGTTACTGGCCCGATCTTTTCTGCCTTGTCACAAAAGTTCAATTTGCCTGCGACTATTTGTCAGTTGCGTATGAATACAGCTTAGAATCTAGAAACAGTTTGTGCTTTTAAGCCTTTACATGCTACCTTCTCTGTAATGTCGTAAACATCATATTGCTTTTTGGTTCCTCTTATCTGATTGGATGTTGTGAGCGTGTCGATTTTTTGTAACCTAGAAAAAACAAGTACAGCAAAGTGACGTCAACATCAAATTATGAGGCTAAAAGAATGTCTTGGAAGCAGACATTTACGTGGGGATGACGCAATGATTTGCTCATTATACATTTATTAACATTTTAAAAATATTTAAATTCTAGGCTAATTAAATATTTTGGCTAATTAAATATTTAATTAAATATTTAAAACGTGGCTAAGAAATTTTAAAATGTAACTTTTTTCCTTTTTTATTTTTATTTTTTGGTGAGGCCAGTGAAACTATTGGCAGGGCAAGTACAAATCTGAACTGCTGACCCGTTCGGGCCAGTAGATAAAATCCTTAGTGTTGAACCCTGGAGTAAATAATTTTTTGGGAGGGTGAACTATTCCTTTTTCCCAAAAACGATGTGTTTGTGTGCACTAATGTCACTGAGAAAACTTGTTCAACACTGCATGAGTAATGAGGCCTTTTTATAAAAGTACCATTGATTTACTCTAGTGTTTTAGAATAGCATGAGCATTTTGGGGGAGATATCATAGGCTTTTTTTGTGGTGATACCATAGGAGTTTTTGAGAGGAATACCATAGGCTTTTTTGGGGGAGATGTTAAAGGATTTTTTTGGTGGGATACTATAGTCTTTTTTGAGGGGATACCATATGATTATTTGGGAGGGATACCATAGGTTTTTTGGTGGGGAACCATAGGCTTTTTGGGGGATACCATAATTTTTTGGCAGGGACACCATAGGTTTTTTTTGGTGAGGCCAGTGAAACTATTGGCAGGGCAAGAACAAATCTGAACTGCTGACCCAATCGGGCCAGTAGATAAAATCCTTAATGTTGAACCCTAGAGTAAATAATTTTTTGGGAGGGTGAACGATCCCTTTTTGCGCATATTTTGCAGCATGCACCACTACAAAAGTACCACTTTAGGCCAGCCTGGGGTTTGGTGTTCAGGGCTAAGGGCAACATGTATTATAATGAGATATTGTCAGGCTTCAACACATAAATGTTTGTTGAATGAAAGTCTACATTTGTTATCTTGTTTAATCTAGTTTAAAAAAATCCTAAAAAATCACATTATTTGGCCTCAGCCTGGCCTAGGTCTTCACAAAGGTGAATGTGTTTCAACATCAGGTCCTTGAAAGTCAAGTGTTTGATTTTATTTTCCGAGGTTAGAGGCTCGCCATCATTTTATCTTTATCAGCAAGCTAAAATAATATACACTGCTCAAGAGGCTGGGAACGGAGTTGCCAAGGGTCAAAGGTCGAATAGCTGTGTATCTTTACTCTGTAATGGTCTGAAGCAGACATGGCGGTCCGTCCTGTGACTTCCTGTTAAAGGCACGGAGGGGATTTTAAAAGATGACAGGCTAATTACCTCAAGGAACAGAGCCATTTCCTAAATTGGAGGTCAACTCCATGACCCTGTCCTCTCCGACACATATTTGGCCTCCATTTTCGTCCCCGCTCTTGAATAGCTCTACAGAGATTAGAGTGTGTTAAACTCAATTAATGCATTAATGTACTGATTCACTCAGATCAGTGCAGAGAGCATCGGCAAAGAAATCTACAGCTCAGACACTCACCTTCAAGATTAATGATGGATGCATAATGAAAATGCACTCGCTTAAAGGTGAAGGGGCTTATTTATTTGGCACTAAATAGAACAGCAAATATGTTTGTTTTCTGAAGTGAAGCTTGTAACGCAAAATATATGACAAAGTTCTAGATATTTTAATGTAATAGCCTTTAGTTTAGCCTCAGCTCGTCTGTTTGCTGAACAGATGAATCAAAAGCTCTCTTGTTACCTGATGGTGTCACATTGTCTGGTCTCCTGCTAAAGCAAGGTAAAGCCCTGTTGTTTGCACAGCGCCGAACCGGAGGAGTCAAGCTGGATGGCGCCTAATTGCTTGTGATAGTTTACATTGTTTAAAGACTAGAGACATTTTCCCGTAATAGAATACACTGCCTCCCTCGAGTGTCTGAAGTCTACTGTATTAATGGTTGACGGGTCAGACTCTCGGGTTGAACAGGGCCGGTTTCAAATAACAAAACACGTTCGGCAGGGAATGCCTCTGAGTCTTTCACGGCATTATAAGAAAAGGTGAATTTCCTGGAGTCTGAGGCTTAGATGTCAAGCTTTTTTTCTCCTATTTTCTACACATGTTGGTCACCATTGCTGTCAAGGGGGATGTTGACATACAGGCACATGCTGATGGGGTTTCTTTGTGTATCTTTCTCCAGCTTTAAAGATGCCATGAAATGAAAATAAAGTTTTTTAGATGTTAGTGGGAATCTATAAGCTAGTATGCTAAAAGCTTGTGTTTAGAAGATATAAACCTGATATAAACGTCACTAAATCAAGTCATACTTCAGTTTCTCATCCAATATTTTGACTAATCAAATTCTCTTTAGTATCTGACAGGCTCCGCCCCCTTCAAGACGCTTTTCATTTGATTAACATAAGTACATAGATGCAATGACAGGGTCAGCAAACTAGTTTAGTCTCAATCTCTAGTCCAACAAGTAGATTATTAATAACAATTAATTAATAACCTAAACAGATAACTCTAATTATGTTTTTATAGTACATTTAAGAGTTCACTTGCAAAAAAAAAGTTAAATAAAAACATGATACTATAACAATTATAGTTGCTAATTCTAGATGGTCGCTGGTTCAAGTCCCTGCAGGGCCAGTTTGCATTTCTGTGTGGAGTTTGCATGTTCTCCCTGTGTTGGCGTGGGTTTCCTGCGGGTGCTCTGGTTTCCCCCACAGTCCAAACACATGCGCTATAGGGGGATTGATGAACTAAATTAGCCGTAATGTATAAGTGTGTATGTGTGTGAATGAGTGTGTTGGGGTTTTCTACTAATGGGTTGTGGCTAGAAGGGCATCTGCTGCATAAAGCATATGCTGGAGTAGTTGGCGGTTCATTCCGCTGTGGTGACCACTGGAAAATAAGGGACTAAGCTGAAGGTAAATAAATTAATAATATCATATAATATAATATGCTTTTATAAATACTTACCATGGTAACATTGTGGTTGCAGTCTCAGGTTTTTGGGAGGTTTCTAATGTGTTGCTAGGTCATTTATAGGGTGTTTTAATTGTATTAGTTGTATTTTGCAATATGCCATTAATTATTATACATAATTGACAATGAAATAAATAAGTAAATGTATTTATATAGCATGTATTTATTTATTCATATAGCATAAGTGCTTAACAGAAAAAAAAGATGTATAAAAAAGTAATATAGTCTGCGCCAATAGCCTAGTGGTTAATACGTCGACCTGAGTTTGATTCCCAGCTCGAGGTTGTTTGCCAATCCTTCCCCTATCTCTGCTCCCCACACTTTCCTGTCTGTAATCTGCAATGTCCAGTACATTAAAGGTGAAAAAATCATATAAATAAGAAAATTTATATAATACGATCACCTATTGGCATGAGCTTTGAGTCATGACTGAAAGGACAAAGGCTGTTTCTCAATATGCACTCTTCAGCGGTCTTTCGTCCTCATGTTCTCATGGAACGTCTTCATCAACAGCCAAAGTTCAGTTCCAAATCTCAAGACTGCAGGAACGGAGGACGTGTGAAACTTCCCGGATGTGTTTTTGATATCGAGGATGCACCGATGCAGACTTGAGCACCGAACTCGCTGTGAAAGTCCCAGAAGTCATTGCGACTGGAGGTGGGAAGCGCAGAATTTTATATAGATAGGGTGAGGAGCTCGCAGTAGAGCCGCTGCTCCTCCACATCGAGAGAAGTCAGCTGAGGTGGCTCGGGCATCTGTTTCAGATGCCTCCTGAATACCTATTTAGGGAGGTGTTCCAGGCATGTCCTGGGCCTCGAGGAAAGACCCAGGACACGCTGGAGGGAATATGTTTCTCGGCTGGCCTGGGTACACCTCGGGATCTTAAGTGTCTGGGGAGAGGGAAGTCTGGGGTTCTCTCTTAAGACTGCTCCCCCCGCAACCCGGCCCCGGAAAAGTATAATATAATATAATATAATATAATCTAATATAATCTAATATAATCTAATCTAATATAATATAATATAATATAATATAATATAATATAATATAATATAATATAATATAATGCACAATAGTAAAACTATGCTTTCATAAATATTTACCATGTTAGTATTGTAATTGCAGTGTCAGGTCTTTTGGGAGGTTTCTGAGGTGTTGCTAGGGTTGTTTTAAGTGTATTAGTTTGTAGCTATTCAGTTATCAGGGACTACTGGAAAATTTCCAACGTGTTGCTAGGTGGTCAATTTGGGGTTTAAGATGTTTTAGTGTGCGTCTAGAGATGCATCTTTAATCATGGTTAGATTTTAGCGATAAACCGTGTAACACTTAGTTCTAACATCATGAATGAATGATACGGTCCAGGTGTTTCATCCCTGGGTTGCATTAGAATCACACACACTCCATCAAAGTGAACACAAACATGTTAGACGTTGATTTAGGGTTTGCGAGGGCCCGCGAGCGCTGTGGTCCTGTTGACTTGTGGAAATATACAGCCGTCAGTCGCAGCAGCAGGTTGTGAGAGAGAGTGATGGTTAAGCTGTAAGGGAGGCGTTTGTAGCCATAACAGTATTGTTGATCCTGCTGCCATAAGATTGATATAATGACGTTATAAAACTGTCAAAACAAAGTCACATGTTCCTCTGAGAGCATCCAGAAATGTGTTTGTGTGCACTGATGTCACTGAGAAAACTTGTCCAACACTGCATGAGTGATGAGGCCTTTTTATAAAAGTACCATTGATTTACCCTAGTGTTTTAGAACAGCGTGAGCATTTTGGGGGAGATATCATAGGCTTTTTTTGTGGTGATACCCTAGGAGTTTTTGAGAGGAATACCATAGGCTTTTTGGGGGGAGATGTTAAAGGATTTTTTGGTGGGATACCATAGGATTTTTTTGGTGGGATAGTATAGTCTTTTTTGAGGGGATACCATATGATTATTTGGGAGGGATACCATAGGTTTTTTGGTGGGGAACCATAGGCTTTTTTTGGGGATACCATAAATTTTTGGCAGGGATACCATAGGTTTTTTGGGCGCGATACCAATTGTTTGGGAGAGATACCATAGGCTTTTTTTGAGAAGGATACCATAGACTTTTTTGGAGGGATACCAAAGGATTTTTTGGGGAATACCATAGGCTTTTTGGGGCATACCATAGGCTTTTTGGGGGAGTTGCCATAGGACTTTTGAGTGGGGATACCATAGACTTTTTTGGGGGAATGCCAAAGGATTTTTGGTGGGATACCATAGAATTTTTGGGGGGATGCCATAGTATTTTCTTGTGGGTAACTATAGGCTTTTTGGGAGGGATACCATAGGATTTTTTTTGGAAAGGGATACCGTAAGCTTTTTGGGGGGGATACCATGGGCTTTTTTGGAGGATACCATAGGCTTTCTTTGGGGGATATCATAGGCTTTTTGGGAGGGATACCATAAGATTTTTGGGGGGGATACTATAGGCGTTTTGGTGGGGATACCATAGGCTTTTTGGTGGGGATACCATAGAATTTTTGGGAGGGATACCATAGAATTTTTGGGGGAATGCCATAGTATTTTCTTGTGGGTAACTATAGGCTTTTTGGGAGGGATACCATAGTATTTTTTTGGAAGGGATACCGTAAGCTTTTTTGGGGGGATGCCATGGGCTCTTTTGGAGGATACCATAAGCTTTCTTTGGGGAATATCATAGGCTTTTTGGGAGGGATACCATAAGCTTTTTGGGGGGGATACCATAGGCGTTTTGGTGGGGATACCATAGGCTTTTTGGTGGGGATACCATAGGCATTTTTAAGGGGATACCATGGGGGATTTTTTTTGGTGAGGGTAAATGGATCCTGGTGAAGCCATATTGCTTTTTGTGAATGCCTCAAATATATACGTTTTGGACAGTTTAATATATTGCCATGCAGTTGCTAGGGTCTTTTGATCTTTAATCTACATGATTTGTATAGTTTATATGCTTTATTTGAATCTGCCTGTTGTTTTGAACATCTACCATTGCGGTACTGTGCTGTTTTAAATTCTGATTTCAAGTACCTTGGTGTAATCTGACCATCATATGAATATTAACATGATAATAAAACAACATTCTGGGTGTTTTAATGTGTTGCTATGCAGTTGCTAGGATCTTATTTTTATAAAGTTTTACAAAGTGCATTTATAAAGTGTTTATTTTTAGAAACATCCTAGTGTGTATCATTACTATATCATGATCATTTTTAGCAACAGTTATAAATGCCTATGATAAACACTTAACTAATTAACGCTGACTCGTGACACTATAGTTGCACAGTCCCCTGGCTGTTATTTATAGCTGTGATTATAAATACCATGCATTACAGCACTCAGAAGTGTCCCTCAAGTGCAGCAGAAAATCAGAGTGGCATGAAACCATGATTGATTGCCTTTTAAATATGTAGCTCTGTGGCAAAACTCCCAACTTTGCATCAAACGCCTCTCATTTCTTTATGAAGAAAAATGGGCAGGTACGTCCCAGATAATCCCTCAAAGGCAGTGTGAGTTCTGACAGCACGAGACGCATATTAGGACAGTGATTAAGGTGTGTTCACTGCACTCAAAATACCCCCAGGACTAAAAGAAAGGGTTTTTTTTATGTGCGACAACAAGCTGCCAAGCCAGATCGCTGATAATCGGCCCGTGGCCAGAAACTGTCACAGAACTCCAGCGGTAAATAGACAATTAGACGTGTTTTGTTATGCCTCTCTTGTACATCACACCCTTTTTTTGTGACTTGCAATAGGGCTTTTCCACATGTTTGTCATAAAGATCATGTTCTTTCCAGAGGCTTGCCGGCCTGTCTAAGCCAATAAAACTCAATCTTTTGTTAAGATGCACTGCAAAAACTTTTTATCTAGTCAAGAGTTACAATATTATATCTAACCCAAAAAAATTATTGATGTTGTTTTAGGAATAAAATACTATGCAATTGTGTAAGATTTTTATTATTGTGTGTCTTTTTTACTTACTAAAGCTTAAAGTTTGGCATTTTACCTGCAAATTTAGCTTAATTCCTATCTGAGACATATTTTAAGACCAGCTTTGTATTTTTAAGACTTTATTTTAGCTGCAGTAACTTGTTTAAAGGTGCTGTATGTAAGTTTCTGCCTTCTCTAAAGCATAAAAATACCTTAATATGTTTGCAGATATCTAAGAAATTGGTAATTTGAGCCAATTGTAGTTCAGCACCCCTGGTTGCCTTGATGGAAAACCATGTATTTCATTCATTCAGTCAGAAAGGCTCTCAAAGCATGCGTCCATGACCGAATTGCAACCTCCGGTGGTCAGTAGCAGACTCAGAAATGGGATGCAGATTCAGAGTTCCACGTGAGGTGGCTATTAATAAGCAAATAATATAAATATTATAAACGTAAAAATTAGGTGAACTGGTTACATTGTGACCCCGTGTCCTAACAACACGCTACGTGACGAGATTTGCAGTGATAAACAATTTGTCTGTTTGCACCAGACGAAACACGACAGAAATGTAAATACAGCCATTCAGAAGCACAGAATAGTGCACTCACTGCACTCCAGCCAAATGGTAAGGTTTATAATCTAATTAACACATATTAAACCTCTTTAACATTATTAAATATACACGCTGAATCACTGATATGTTGATGTCATCAGTCTGGCAACCTGAGCTTGCGTGTGTTTTGAACCAGTCGTGCAATACCTAGTTCAACCACTGGGAGTCAAATGAACACACTGCATCTTTAAGTCATTATAAACAATGCTCAATCACACTTATACTTGTTCTTTAGTGACAAAATACATGCAGTTATGTGTTGTTGCAGTAAGATTCAGTATTTTAAGAAGTAAGTACTGTAATATTTTTGCATTTTAATACTGTCAAGCCTTACTTTTTGGTTCAATTAAATTAACTTAGTCGTCACAACTTAAATCAGTCAAACAGACTAATAGTGTGCATGTGTGACCCAGATTTAAATCGTACAATAATTTTGCTTTAAGTTGAAATTCATTGGCTCATTTGAAGACAATAAATAATGGCAAATCTTAAATGAAGAGTTAAGTAAATCCAAGACCTTTTCACACCAAATAAGATAAGCAAACTGTTTAAACAAGAGGTTTTAACCAGCTAGTTTTCAGTTAATCAGACTAAATAATACTTATTTTAGGACTTTTCTTTCTCTTTACTAGCGTTGGGTGTAATGCGTTCCTCAGTAATGCATTACTGCAGTCTAATGACATTTTTGGGGAAGGCAGTAATGTAACAAAATACATTTTAAATGTGTGTAATTTGATTACAGTTACTAAAGTCAGTGTAATTGCGTTACTTACGTTATAAATATAGATTTTAGAAAACAATATTGGCTTTTTTAAATTACATTTTCAGCTGCAACGTCAGTTAATGAGCATGTGCTTTTAAATTGCTGAGAATTGCTGTGAAATAGCGAGAGTGCTTGCTTCTTCAAGTAGAAATACATACATTACTTTGACTTCATTGAGCTTAAAAACAAGCCTGTAGTCTATGTCCAGTCTCTTAAGAACTTTCGACTGATTTTAGCTCGACCAGCAGCTTGTTCAAGCACTTGAACAGAAAGCATTCAACGGCAATACTCGTCGTCAAGGAGGCTAAATTGGATTTTTGTGCATGATTGGGGGAAAATTTGAGGAGAAGCGTAGCTGTTTATGGGGCCGTTCACATATTCTGTCTTTAGGGCACAAAGGTTTGTTATTTCCAATGGAGGTGCACACGCATATTGGTGCACTAGTGTGGCGCACTCACATATTCCAGATTTCACTGATTCAAAATTTGAGTGTATACAGTTTGTCTCCACAACCGCAGACATAGTGAGCTATGAATGTCAATGGTTACAGGTATCCAGTTTTCTTCAAAATGTCTTGATCTGTGGTCAAAAGAACAAAACAAAAAGATAAACAGGTTTGAAACAAGTGAAGATTAAGTAAATGATGGGATAGTTTACCCCAAACCTAAAATTATCTCTTTAAATCTTTTGAATTTGTTAAGCTGCTGCGTTAAACCCATTGTGATGTTTTTCACTGAATATTCAATTACTGAAAGAGCTGTGGCAATGCAGTGGCGTAGTAGGTAATGCTGCCGCCTCACAGCAAGAAGGTCGCTGGTTCGAGCCTTGGCTGGGTCAGTTGGCGTTTCTGTGTGGAGTTTGCATGTTCTCCCTGCGCTCACGTGGATTTCCTCTAGGTGCTCCGGTTTCCCCCACAGTCCAAAGACATGCAGTACAGGTGAATTGGGAAGGCTCAATTGTCCGTAGTGTATGAGTGTGAGTGAGTATGTTTGGATGTCCACTGGATGTACGGCATCCACTGCGTTAAACATGTGCTGGATAAGTTGGCGGTTCATTCCACTGTGGCGACCCCGGATTAGTAAAGAGACTAAGGCGAAAAGAAAATGAATGAATGAATGAATGAATGAATGAAAGAGCTGTAGTTTATTTTGTATTTTTGTTTTAAAAGTAACTTCAAAGTAAAATAATTAGTAATCTGATTACTTTTTACATGAAGTAATTAGTGATGTAATCAGATTACAATTTTCCATTAGTAGTCAGTAGCTTGTAATCTATTACTTTTTTAAAGTAACCTAACACTGCTCTTTGCTAAAGCCTAGTGACGTTTTTTCATTTGAAGAAATCTTACCAAGTGTAATTATCTCACTGCACCCGTCATTTGACATGTTTCTACTCTCTATCTTTTTAAATCAGTAATTAATTTCTCATATTTAGATGGCTATTTTTTGCAGTGTGATTGGAGGCCACACAAGAGATGGAAGTTTAATGCTGGTGCCAGGATCACACACACACACACACACACACACACACACACACACACACACACACACACACACACACACACACATGCACAAATGCTTTCATTAGGCCCATATTTACGTGCTTTTTTCTTCTCTTTTTACAAGGACCTCGGTGCTGGCAAGCATTCATGCAGCCTTCATAACTCAAAAGAATGCCATTGATTTCAGGATTCAGAAGAACCAGCATGTTTTCTTTGATGGGAAACTGCACATGAATGTGGAAATCAGAAAACGCATGTCCTCGTACGCTCGACCCACTGTGGGCATTGGTCAGACGAGGTTATCTCTCAATGCCGAAATCTCACTGTAAGCTCAGTGAACAACGGCGAAAAGAAGTCTACAACATGACAACAAGCCTATATAGTGTGAAGATAAATCCACTGCAGGGCCAGATTAGTGTTCCTGCTGTGCAATATATGTGAATTGCCTTCCTACGGTTATATATATCCCTCCACGTTCACTAGATTTAGAACTAGATGATAAAACTGAGATTACTGTAGTTATATGGGGATGTGGGGACTTTAATGTTTGTGAGTGCTGGACTGCACATTCCACTTGTTTTGTTTGATTTCTGAGAGATTATGAGGGAAATTCTGTTGCTTTTTATTGAAAATTGATAATAAATATCCAGTTTTAAATCGAGTTTTTAAAGCCCAAGCAGGTTGGTTAGAGTATTGAGTTACTGTAGGCTCTTTTGTGTGGTTTCTAAGGTATTGATAGGTGGTATTAGAGGGACGTTGAGTATTTTAAGAGCCATTTCTACACTCTAAAAATGTTTTTTGGTTATGTTACACTGCAAAAAATGCTTTTCTTACTTAGATTGTCTTGTTTTAAGAAATAATATTTAAAAATGTAGTTAGTTTTTCATTAATAAAGCAAAATAATCTGCCAATTGGGTAAGCAAAATAACCTTGTTTTTCCTTTTTACAGGATTATTTTACTTAACTCATTGGCAGATTATTTAGCTTGTTTTACAGAAAATCCAGCCTGATCTCACGAGAAAACGTAAGTATTTAACGTTTTGACAGTTTAGTGGCTAATTCGTACGAATTCGTATGAGTTCAGTCGTACGAAATTGTACGATTTTAAAAAGGAGGCGTGGCACCTAACCCCACCCCTAAACCTAACCGTCATTGGAGGATAAATCGTACTATATTGTACGAATTAGATCATACGAATTTGTACGAATTAACCACTAAATCAAAAAGTTACGAATTGCCGTAAGATTGTGTTGGAAAATCTCACCTAATTTTGGCATGTATTTTCTTAAAATTAGACCATGTTTAATGCTTGTTTTGAAAATGCTTCTTGGTTTAAGTATTTTTAGATATTTGGACAAGAAACGAGACAAAAAATCAAGTAAGAAAAGCATTTTGGCAGTCTACTTTAATATAAACCAGTTAATCAGGTTTCAACTAAATGTTATACAAAGTTTAACATAATGTTTTTAGACAGTTTGACTGAAGTAAGTTAAGATGACTATAAAAGTTCATTTGATTTAACAAAAAACAAAACAAAAAAACTAGGTTGCAATAATAATAATAATAATAATAATAATAATAGTAATAATAATAATAATAATAATAATAATAGTAATAATAATAATAATAATAATAATAAGAAGAAGAAGAAGAAGAAGAAGAAGAAGAAGAAGAAGAATAGCAATAATAATAATAATAAGAATAGTAATAATAATAACAATAATAATAATAATAATAATAGTAATAATAATAATAATAATAATAATAATAATAATAGTATTAATAATAATAATAATATTAATAATAATAATAATAATAATAATAATAATAATAGTAATAATAATAATAATAATAATAATAATAATAGTAATAATAATAATAATAATAGTAATAATAATAATAATAATAATAATAATAATAGTAATAATAATAATAATAATAATAATAATAAGAAGAAGAAGAAGAAGAAGAATAGCAATAATAATAATAATAAGAATAGTAATAATAATAACAATAATAACAATAATAATAATAATAATAATAATAGTAATAATAATAATAATAATAATAATAATAATAATAGTAATAATAGTAATAATAATAATAATAATAATAATAATAATAATAATAGCAATAATAATAATAATAATAATAATAATAACAATAATAATAATAATAATAATAATAATAATAATAATAATAATAGTAATAATAATAATAATAATAATAATAGTAATAATAATAATAATAGTAATAATAATAATAATAATAATAATAATAATAATAATAATAATAATAATAGTAATAATAATAATAATAATAATAATAGTAATAATAATAGTAATAATAATAATAGTAATAATAATAATAATAATAATAATAATAATAATAATAATAATAATAAAGCTGTGTCATGACAGATCGAGTCCTCTATTGGAATCAGGTCTCTAGTAGTACCCTATTGGTTAACTAGAATTTTAATGACTAGAATATTGCTTCTTATGTTTTAAGTAGTTACTAGAGCCTTACTAGAGAGTTTAGGTTTACATCGTGTCGCTGAACCATCTCTAGTGTACAAACGCTCAAGCAGAAATGTGAATTGAGCAGAGAAATGATGTGTCTGTCTATAGCTAATGTCATTTTTGGAATGAATCTCCAACAATTCCAGCATATACTTTATGCAACGGACGCCCTTCCAGCCTCAACACAGTACTGGGCCAATTTAGTTCATCAATTCCCCTATAGCGCATGTGTTTGGACTGTGGGGGAAACCGGAGCACCCGAAGGAAACCCACGCCAACACGGGGAGAACATGCAAACTCCACACAGAAATGCCAACTGACCCAGCCAGGACTCGAACCAGCGACCTTCGTGCTGTCCCGTCCTGCCACCAAATTTGTGAGCAGGTATCTGGAAGTGTTTGAGCGTATAGCACAGTAAACATGTGTGCGCTGTGACCCGCCGCTGCTCCGTCAGTCTTTGATATTAAAGTCTACGGGTCACACTGTGCGCTAATCGTAACCATTATATGTGATTTAGAAGTCTGCGACCGGCAAACTACCTCTTCCCGCCGTCCAGCTGCTTCATGCTTTCTTACTCTCAATTGCAGTGGACAATTTCTCATAATTACGTCTGTCTCTCGATCCGAGCACTTCTTGTGTTTGTTCAGGTGGGTCTCGCATTGTTGTGTTTGCTCTGTGTCTGTGAAGACGAGAGAAAAAAAAAGATGTGATAGGCTACATTCTGCATGATTAATGGGAGAAATTGCCGAGTTCTGTCTGGAGGTCTTGTGCTTTTTATGAGCAGATGAACTTGTTGGAGTTTAGTGATGTTTTTTATGAGGCGCGATTAAATTAAATCAGCACCGTGTAGCTTTATTGTGTTTTTGCATGCTGGCGTTTTGATGATTTCATTTAATTTTAACAACCTGAGTTGTTAGGTGCGTTAGAAGTGAGATTGTGAGTTTCCATTTTGTTTTAAAATTAAAATTCAGTGAGTTAAAAGCTGTATATTATATATATTGCATATATAAATGCATTGAAAATGATGGGTGACACAGTGGCTTAGTGGTTAGCACTGTTGCCTCACATTAGGAAGGTCACTGGTGCGAGTCCCGGCTGGGTTAGTCGGCGTTTGCATGTTCCCCACAGTCCAAACACATGCACTATAGGGGAATTGATGAACTTAACTGGCCATAGTGTATGAGTGTGTGTGTGTGAATGAGTGTGCATGGGTGTTTCCCAGTACTGGGTTGCAGCTGGAAGGGCATCTGCTGCATAAAACATATACTACAAGAGTTGGGGGTTCTCTGTAGGGAGTAGAGTAGGGATTGAGATAAACCTCGGAAGATGGAAACACTCTGAAATATTGATTTATTAATTAATTAAGCATAATAATGTTCAGATAAGTCTGATAATTATTTGTTATTTAAAAGTAAGATTGATTGGAAATGTTTCTCATAAATTGGCTAAATAAATATAATAAAGTTACATGTAACATTAGGTGGTTGCTAGAGTGTTCTGAGTGGTTGCTAGGTGGTTGCTAAAGCATTGCTAGGTGGTTGTTAGGGTTTTGTGAGTGGTTGCTAAGTGGTTGGTATGTTTAGAAGTCAACATAAGTAAATAAAATGTTACATACAAAGTTGTGTGTGTATGTACATAAAACTTTGTATATAACTTATTTTATTTACTTATGTTGACTCATCAGACATACTGTGAAAATGTCCTTGCTCCGTTAAACATCATTAGGGAAATATTTAAAATATAAAAAGAATAATAATAATCAAAGTGGGGCTAATAATTCCGACTTCAACTATATATATATATATATATATATATATATATATATATATATATATATATATATATATATATATGTTTTAAGTAAAAATGGTTTCATTTAACCATGACAAAACTTTTCTTAATGGTGTGCCATATGATATAATATATGATATGATTAAAAATTAATTATTTAAAAATTATGTGTAAACGCTGTAGTTCATTCATTCATTCATTCATTCATTCATTCATTCATTTAGTTAGTTAATTTAAGTCTATAAAGTAATATTATACATTATGACTGATAACTGTGTTGCACTATAGCAAGAGTTCTCACTGTCTACATTACACAATGTCTACAACACTATTTATTTTTCTTTAAATAAAGTGGCATTTTCATTCCAAACACATCAAATACACCTTCATCCATTCAAATGATCGCTTTGCTGTGGTGCACTAAAGCAGGAGTGTGCGTGCGATCACCCACTCGATCACGGCAAGCATGGTCACTGGATGTCATGACAAGAGTCATGCAGGAAAACTGCATATTGGAAAACTGAATATTTTGCCTTTGATTTTATTTCAGTCTGTTTTCTTTTAAACAGGGTTTTTACATTTATTAATGAAGGAAATCCACAATTTGAATCCTTAGCTCATGGTCTTACAAAAAGAAATGCAGTCAGTCCGGATTGAATACCCTCACTGTCCGGATTCAGTCCGGATTTTGAGAAGCCCTGCACTATAGTGAACATGTGACCAGAGACTATAGACCATTATGAGGGATGTAAACAATAATAATGGTCCCAACGTATTTCCTGTTTTACATTTTTAATTTCTAAAGCTTCCGAGAATCCCAAAAAGAGCCACTTATTGATAAATAATGTTACGATAGCTGTTTTAACATGAAGTTATGATTGAGTTCCCTCTTGTTGCAGTTATGAAATAGTTTGATAACAAGCAGGAAATGTTTATGGGCCAATGACATGACCACATTGAGATGATCTATAACTCTATCCCTCTCAAACACACACACACACACACACACACACACACTTTTTTTCCTGGCTTGCTGGAAATCTCATTAAAGCATCTCAGTGTGAATAATTACTTCATTGTTGCTTCACCCTCGCAATAAAAGCATTTCCTTTTTTCTATTTTTGCCTTAATATGTTTCTAGTGAAGAAAGTTGCCGGGCCTTTAGCTATTAAAACGTGTCTCGGTGGAGATCTCACTCTGGCTTCATCAGACATGGAGAACATTTCTCTAGTATGCAGTTAAAGCACCGGTGTGTTGTTTAATTCTTCTGTTTTCCAATGGTTTTAATGTCCGCCTCTCTACATTAATGCTGCGCTTGTCATTTTCGGTGAAGTCAGCTGTTTGTAGTGCACTCGAGGCTAATTGTGCTCACGTTTCTCATTAGTGCACCTTCTGCTGTCGGGAGAATCACTGTAGTGGTCAAGTGCCCTTCGTCAGTTCGTCAGTAATGAGTCCTGAAATCATGCTGTGCTGATTAAGATACTGTAGCACCTTTCTATATATAGATCCGGGACATCCCATGGTGCTACTATGTAACTCATTTATATTGTATGTTGTTGTCATGTGGTTGCTAGGATCCTACAGGCAGTTTCTAAGGTGTTGCTAGGTGATTATTAGAGTTTTAGAGTTCTTAATTTTGTTGTTATGCAGTTGCTAGGCTCATACAGGGGGTTTCCAAGGTGTTGCTAGGTAATTATTAGTGTTTTCAGAGTGCAACATGTATATTTTGTTGCTATGCAGTTGGTAGGGTCTTGCGGGAAATTTCTAAGGTGTTGCTATGTGAATATTAGGGTTTTCAGAGTGTTATAGTATGTTGCTATGCAGTTGCTAAGGTCATGTAGGATGTTTCTAATGTGTTGCTAGGTGATTATTAGGGTTTTCAGAGTGCCTTTTTGTTGCTATGCAGTTGCTAAGGTGATACAGGAGGCTCCTAGTGTGTTGCTAGGTGGTTATTGGGGTTTTCTGAGTGTTTTATTTGTTGCTATGTAGTCGCTAGGGTCATACAGGTGGTTTCTAAGGTGTTGCTAGGTGATTATTAGGGTTTTCAGATTGCTATATTTTGTTGCTATGCAGTTGCTAGGGTCTTATAAGAGGTTTCTAAGGTGGTGCTAGGTGGTTATTATGATTGTCAGAGTTCTTTATTTTGTTGCTATGCAGTTGCTAGGGCCATACAGGAGGTTTCTAAGGTGTTGCTAGGTGATTATTAGGGTTTTCAGAGTGTTGCATGTTGTTGCTATGCAGTTGCTAGGGTCATATTGGAGGTTTCTAAGGTGCTGCTAGTTAGTTATTATGGTTTTCGGAGCACTGTATGTTGTTGCTATGCAGTTGCTAGGGTCATACAGGAGATTTCTTAGGTGTTACTAGGTGATTGTTAGGGTTTTCAGAGTTCTTTATTTTGTTGCTATGCAGTTGCTAGGGTCATACAGGAGTTGCTAGGGTCTTGTGATTGTTTCTAGGGTGATATGGTGTTCCGAGTGTTTTGTTTTCTAGGCAGTTATTTTGGTTTTGGGGAGGTTTTAAAGGTGTTGCTAGATAGTTGTTAGGGTGTTCAGAGTGTTTTATTTGGTTGCTATGCAGTTGCTAGGGTCTTGTGTTTGGTTTCTAAGGTGTTTCTAGGGGGATGTTATGGTGTTCTGAGTGTTTTGTTTTCTAGGCAGTTACTGGTTTTTGGGAGGTTTTTAAGATGTTGCTAGATAGTTGCTAGGGTGTTCAGAGTGTTTTATTTGGTTGCTATGCAGTTGCTAGGGTCTTGTGTTTGGTTTCTAAGGTGTTTCTAGGGGGATGTTATGGTGTTCTGAGTGTTTTGTTTTCTAGGCAGTTACTGGTTTTTGGGAGGTTTTTAAGGTGTTACGAGATAGTTGCTAGGCTGTTCCAAGTGTTTTACTTGGTTGCTAAGTAGTTGGTAGGATCTTGTGTGGAGTTTCTAAGGTGTCAGTTGGTGGTTATTATGTTGTTTTATCATTAGTTTTATGCAGTTGTTAGGGTGGTTATTATGGGAGGTCATTCGTATGGTGTGATTGTTTTAGTTTGTTGCTTTGCAGTTGCTAGGATTTCACAGGAGGTTTATGGGGTGTATATTACTCTGTCTTTGACATGTCTAGGATGTTACTAGGTGATCATTGTTTGTTGTGTTTTATTTGTTGTTATGCAGTTGATAAGAGGTTTTCTGGGAGTATTCTCTCATGCATTCTTTCATGATTTTCTCTTACTCCCACTGAAGATACTTTAAGCTGTTATCTTCCTATTTGTGTGTCTATTCACATTTCAGGCCAATGCGGGTTCTTACACCCCGACAGGACGGCACTCGGTTTCTTTAGAAGTGCAAGTGCAAAAACAGAGGGAGGACAGAGACTCCTTCACACAAGCCCAGAGGCAGTACAACTCCTTACCACGGTAAGAGAAACCACAGCACACAACATCTCAGACTACTGCTGTTCACCGCACATTCTCTCTCACAATAACACCAAATTAATAATAATATCTGCCGAAAGCAATGAAGCCCTTAACATATTTATTAGAGCACAGTGTTCATGCATTTTTATTTGTTTGGAGTCCAGTTATGCTGCTCACTTTTTTTACATTTATATATAACCTCCGAAAGGAAACCGTAGTATTGTTGTTGATGTTAATATATATTGAAATTCATGCCAATAAATCACTGATGACCTTAATATATTCATTGCAGTGCAGGTTTTTATGTAAACATGGAGGTTTTGTTTTGAAAAGCAGTAGTCAAGCCTTTTGCACATTTTATTTCCTATTTATTCATAACCTCCGAAATTATACAGCATCATCATCAACAAATTTTATTAATTTATTTATTTATTTATTTTTATTTTTTTTTTTTTTAAATTTATCTTCATTATTATTATTAATATTATTATTGTTTTGATTGTTTATCATTGTCTGTCATTGTTTATATTATTATTATTATTGTTGTTGTTGTTGTTGTTGTTGTTGTTGTTGTTGTTGTTGTTGTTATTATTATTATTATTATTATTATTATTATTATTGCTACTATTATTTATTTATTTATTTGTTATTGTTTAATTAATGTTTATCATTGTTTATTATTATTATTATTATTATCATCATTATTGTTATTAATTATGTAATAACATAGTGAAATTGCAAAGTGAAAGTGAGGGGGGTAGTGTGTATTTATTTATTTATTTATTTATTTATTTATTTAAATGTATTGTTTGTATTATTATTATTTTTATTATTAAATTATTAATTAATTTAGTTTTAGTTATTGTTTATCATTATTTATATTATTATTATATTTATTATTATTGTTATTATTATTATTTAATTATTTGTCATTTTTTAATTGTTTATCATTGTTTAATAATAATAATAATAATAATAATAATAATAATAATAACCAATGATAGACAATAAATAATAATAATCATAATAATCATACTACTATTTTCTTGCTTAGGTGCAAGCAATAGATCTAAAATAGATGTATTTCCTGAAAGCCTGCTGCAAAGCAGTGAGAAAGTAATATTTTAATAAATGCATGCCAATAAATCATCCATTTTTCAGCTGTGCATGCAGTGTGATGTTGACGTCTCCCGCCCCCTGTGTGACCTCAGTGGTGTTTCTGAGCTCTAGTCATCCCATTGTCATGTGCTCGGCTCCGTCTGCGCTCTCAGGCCTCAGAAACAGCCACAAATGCTCACATGTGTCTCCAAAACCTAATAAAGATCCTACCCAGAACCTGTTTGTTGAGGGAGGTTTATCTTGGCAACAGCAGTCTATAGGGCCCCCTTTCTGGATGGATATCGGCCCCATCCCTCATCTGTTTTATCTTTTCTCTTCACTTTCCCTCATTTTTTTCTTTGGCATATTTGTCATAAATGTCAATAAGGCTTAGAATGTTGCCTGCGGGCTGAGTTTGATATCAGCGTTTCTACTTGCAGGCATCGGTATCTTCTTAATCTGCTTCGGTTCATGCAAAGCATCCAGCCAACAGACACCAGAAGAGGGAAAAATCCCGCATTAGAGCTTTACATACTTTAACTGAAAGGGTGGGAGACTGCAGGCGCTGCTGATAAACTTCAATATTTCAGTGCATTTATTTACAGCACAACTGGGAGAATTATGTTAGGATGTTTTCTGATGAAAATGTCGCAGCTCAAATATCGACTTCACAATCAACAGTGCTGCTGAAGTGGTCCAAAACTCCCAGAACACCCTTTAATGGTCCGTTTCCACTGAGTGGTACAGTACGGTACGGTACGAAAGTTTCAGTCGACGTCATTCTCGCTCAAGGAAATGTCAAAGTAAAGCTGTACGGGTCGCTGACATATCATGAGAAGCACTTCTCACAAAACAGATGCTTTATACACATAAATACTAATGTATAAATGTTCATTACTAACCTTTCTATGAACAGGATTTGATTATAACTGCAGATTAATAATAGTGTGAAATAGCCTACTGCAACGTCAGCGATTATATAAAATAAATAAACAAATGAACATATATGAACACATACATACCCTTACAGTCCCTTTTATATTACCAATTACAGATAAACTACACACAGCAGACATTTTGGCCCAATTTGGGTTCAAAAACAGCATGCAACATAGTCCACAGTCAGTGCAGACCTCTCATCTGTATGTTTAATCTTCAGCAGCACATGTGACCTCTGTTAGAGAGTAATTCTGTCATTCAGAGTTCATAATAGTCCAAAAGCTGATGATAATAGTTAAACATGGCGGTTGTTCTTGTTTTAGGTTGCTGAAAGAATCATTTCCTCCTTTGTTTTTTTAGAGCTTCACTCTCACGTTTGTCCGTTTCTGAAAGGATCGGATGTCAAAAGCACTTCAATAATCACGCACATGTTATTATCATCAGCTCAAGAGGTTCCTCATTTCAAATTAAGACGAGCACACGAGCGATCCCGACCTCCTAAAACAACAACAGGACATAGCAGATTTTGTTCTTCATGGCTTTGTGGCTGTTCATCAAGACGACAACATGGTTTGCTTGAGCTCTGGTTGACCATGGCTCATTATTAAATGTATATAGTATTACGATGTCTCGGCTGTGCATTTAAAAGTGACACTTTCTTTGTTTCCATTCTTCGCTTGTGTATGCACTAGTGACATTTGTCTGTAAACCAATAGCGTTTAGCTGTGCGTCTTGCTCTGCCTTTTGGTACCCTTTTGTTGTGCTAGGTACCCTGAAAAGGTACCCAAAAAGTGATACGGTACGATTTGATTGTTGGTACCATTTGACAGTGGAAACAGCCATTGAAGCACACCGAACCGTACTGTACTGTACCACTCAGTGGAAACAGGCCATAAGTCACCTAGCAACATCTTATAAACCAACCATAATTGCTTAGCAATATAATAAAACACTCGGAACACAACAATTACCTCCTAGCAACGCATTTCAATCCTTCTATAGAACTGTAGGAACTGCATAGCAACAATATACGAATAACCAACTAGCAGCAACTTAGAATCAACCCACAAGAACCTACCAACTGCATAGTAACAATGTTAAACACTCTTAAAATCCTTTTAACCACCTAGCAACACCTTAGAAACCACATGTAGTACTTAAACAACTGCATAGCAACCAACACAACACCATAAAACACCCAAAACAGCTACACCCCCCAAAATACCCTAGCAACTACATATCAACAAAGTAAAACACAGAATACCCTATTAAACACTTAGCAACCCCTTAGAAACCACTAATGAGACCCTAGCAACTGCTTAGCAACATTAATAAAACTTTCAAAAACTCTTGATGACCATCCTAAAATCATCCCATAAGACCATAACAACTTCATAGCAACAAAGTAAAACATTGAAGACCCTTTTAACCACCTAGCAACACCTTAGAAACCGCCCACAAGACCCTAGCTACTGCTTAGCAACATAATAATACACTCAGAAATCCCCTAATGAACACCCTATAACCATTTCATAAGACCTTAGCAACTTTATAGCAACTATGTAATACACTGAAGACCATTTTAACCACCTAGCAACACCGTAGAAACCACCCATAAGACCCTAGCAACTGCTTAGCAACATAATAACACACTTAGAAATCCCTAATGACCACCCTATAATCATACTGTAAGATCATAGCAACTTTATAGCAACAAAGTAAAACATTAAAGACCCTTTTGACCACCTAGCAACACTATAGAAACCACCCATAAGACCCTAGCAACTGCTTAGCAACATAACAAAACACGCAGAACACTCTAATGGTGACACTAGAATCATCCCTTAAGACGCTAGCAACTTCATAGCAACACCATTAAACACTCAGAACAGCTACACCTCCTAAAAGACCCTAGCAACTGCATAGCAACAAAGTAAAACATTGAAGACCGTTTTAAGCACCTAGCAACACCTTTGAAACCACCCATAAGACCCAAGCAACTGCTTAGCAACATAATAAAACACTAAAAACCCACTAATGACCACCCTGTAATCATCCTATAAGACCATAGCAACTTTATAGCAACAAAGTAAAACATTGAAGACCCTTTTAACCACCTAGCAACACCTTAGAGACCACTCATGAGACCCTAGCAACTGTAATCATCCCATAAGACCATAGAAACTTCATCGCAGCACCATAAAACACCCAACACAGCTACACCTCCCTAAAAGACCCTAGCAACTGCATAGCAACAAAGTTTGAGACTATTTTAACCACCTAGCAACACCTTAAAAGCTACTTATAAGACCCTAGCAACTGCTTAGCAACATAAAACAACACACAGAACACCCTAGAAGACCCTAGAAACTGCATAGCAATGATATAAAGCACAACTACATACCAACAAAAGTAAAACACACCTTAAATTTGAAAGTAATCTCATCTCTGAAGTACATGATTGTGCTCCGCAGGCCGTTTGAGAAGGAATTGTTGGCAATCATCAGCAGCATGTGTGTTTGTGTGTGGTCTAACCTACATGCACAGCACTTGTTTTCATTGGCTTTGTGAACGGTGTAACCAGGATATGTACAATTACAGAATTAGTCCCCCCTCAAGCAATGACAAAGCCCAGCGTGCACCACAGAAAGGAGGGTGGGGGGGCTGCTTCCAAAATCCCATAGTTTCATCCAATACTCTTTTCTTCGCCGCTTCCCAAGAGAAAGGCAGTCCTAGGGTCGATTGAGAGCCTGACATTCACTAGTTCACACTATGCGGACATAATGACAGTTAATCAATTCAGGCAGTCAGCTTCCACTATTTCTCTGTGCCTTAAGCATCTTCAGTGTCGCTGTCTATATCGAGCCAACTTCAGACGAAGGCGCCGGCTTTACGAGGAATCCTCCGGCAAGCTTTGACACTTTCCCTTGGGAAACGGAGCACGGACGGCGGCCCTTTGATATGCATTCCAGCCATAATCTCATAGCGTGGTCAAGCTGGGTCAAGCTGGTGTGAAATGACCCCTGTCCTCTGAAGGACCCTGCTGAGATGCACACTTATTAGTAGGCCCAAACTGGGATTTCTGCACGTGTTTTAGCCCAGCATTGAGTCTATTTATTTACTTATGTAAATTTGTGTACATATATACAGTTGAAAAGTCAAGATTATTTGCCCTCCTGTGATTTGGGGATATTTCCTAAATGGTGTTGAACAGATTCAGGAATTTTTTACAGCATTTCTTATAATATTTTTTCTTCTGGAGAAAGTCTTATATGTTTTATTTTGCATAGAAGTTTATTTTTTTAACCCATTTTAAGGTCAATATTATTAGCCCCCTTTAAGCAATATTAGTTTTGGATTGTCTCCAGAACAAACCACTGTTATACAATGACTTGCCTAATTACCCTAACTTTACACTAATTACCCTAGTTAAGCCTTTAAATGTCACTTTAAGCTGAATACTAGTGTCTTGAACAATATTTAGTCAAATATCATGTGCTGTCATAGAAATTAGTAATTAAATGTAAACATTTATTCAGTTTTGATGTAATAATTTTATTAATATTATTGAATTATATACAAATGTTTATATGATTTATGTACATATTTTCTGTCTTTTAGTAGATATTATATGATATTATGTGATCCATACAAATTATATAAGAGACTTCCTTTGTTTTCCCAAACAAGTGGTTGTAATTGAACATTTTAAACCTTAAATTATTTTATTATTAGAGAGACGAATGAGATGAACAGGATGAGTGAGACCAACGAAATGAGTGAGACGAGCAAAACAATCAAAATGAGATGAACAAAACGAACAAAATGATAAACAAAATTTTTTATTATTATTATTATTATTATTATCATTATTATTATTATTATTATTATTAGCATTATTATTATTATTATTATTGTTATTATTATTATTATTGTTATTATCATTAATATTATTATTATTATTATTATTTATTATTATTGTTATCATTATTATTATTATCATTATTATTATTGTTATTGTTATTATTATTATTATCATTAATGTTAATATTATTATTATTATTATTATTATTATTATTAATATTATTATTATTATTATTATTATTATTATTATTATTATTATTATTATTATTATTATTATTAATATTATTATCATTAATATTATTATTATTATTATTATTATTATTATCATTATTATTATTATTATTATTGTTATTATTATTATCATTATTATTTTGTTTAAAAATTCTGCACAGAAACCCCTTAATCCACCTGCAGACTCTGTCTAGCGCTATTTATTAGTGATGTAAAATGTATGAAAAGCTGTTGTTTTTTTTTCACCAATCATATCACATCTATGGATTATAAGCAAGCTTTAACGGTGCTCTGACCGTGTGTTTACCCTGTGGGTTTAGATTTAGCACTTGGCTAATGAAGGGATTCTTTTTTTGGAGGTGGATTAGAGAGAAAGAAAAGGGAGGAAGAGAAAAGGAGACAGATAAGCCAAGTGTGCGCTGATTAGCAGTAATGGAAGTCATGTGAAACAGAGCGCAACTTCATGCAACAGCTGCACGTTATAATAATACGGCAACACTCCGCCAGATAAGATGCGAGTCCCACGTTCCAGACTCTCGTTCTGCTTCCTGTTAACAAATAGAAAACATTACTCAAGGTGTTGAGATAATATTGTTCTCCGTGTGTTTATCTGTTGTCCTTTTGATAAACTGTGATGCACACCAGCTGTGTTCCTGATACTCATAAATACTGTATCTGTTGCAGGAGAGACTAAAAATATTTGCTCTTTTTCTGGCATTAACCTTAAGGGCTTTCTTATTTTATGGAATATTGATAAAGTTATTTTTCATTTAATTTAAATGCGCATATTGGTTAAACTAATAATAATGTACCCTTATGATCTTGAATCAAAATAACACTGGAAAAAATGTTAGGTTCTACAAAATACATTTGTGTTGAGACAACTTGAAGAAATTAAGTTAGGCTATTATTATTATTAATTTTACAAGTTTAAGTGGATTGAACATGAAACGATTAAGTTGTCCCCCAAAAAACTCAAGAATTGTGTTGTTTCAGCTATTCATTGGGAAAAAGTCAAGACAACAAACATTTTTATGCTGCTATCTTATTTCAATCATTTAACCAGGTTTCAATACATTTTTTTAAGTTGTACAAACTTTAATATTTTTAGTCAGTTTGATTGATGTAAGTTGAGATGACTAGAAAAGTTTATTTGATTCATCTAAAAATATCAAGGCAGCAATAATTTAAGGTACGTGAGGGTGGGATCAACCTGTCAATCACAGGAGGTCCACCAATTACAAACCACAACCATCCAATCAATTCCCCATACAAAATCAAGCCCCGCCCTACATTTTGCTCTTGCTCATAGTGCAGTTTTGATTGGTTATATTTAGGCCCACACAAATCTGTGCACGTAGAAATCTGCAGATTTTTAGCCCCTCATTGAGTCTATTTATTTACTTGTGTAAATGTGTGTAAATCTATATTTAATCAGTTATTAAATGTCAGTTATTATTATATGAGAGACTTGCTTTGTTTACCAGTTAAGTGGATCTAATTGGATTTGCATTGTAAATATTAAAAGTTCTTATTATTTTTTTCATATATTACGTTTTTAGTTATGAGACTCCTAAAATTATTCTGCATAAATCTGCAGATTTTGAGCAGAAATATCAAAATGTCTGCAGATTCTGTCTGGCCTTGGTTATATGTCACAGCAGGTAATGAATGTCTATATACCACAACCTTTCATTTATGTCATGTTACATTGACATTTACGTTTATACACATTTACCGTCACATTACATTCATCATGCTGCAATATTAAACCTAACAGGCAGATTTGACAAATGAAATAAGTTTATTCTCTCCAGAAGTATATTTACTTAAATATTACTGAAAGTTTATTTAATTAAACTTGCATTTATTCACTGCTTATTTAAAATCAGCCAAATCAACACAATTTTTTTATTTTTGGTGGGGAAACTTAATTGTTTTATGTACAATCCACTTAAATGTGTAAAAAACAATTAAGTTCATTTATTTTAATTTATTTATTTTTTATTCATGAAGGAATTGTGTGGAACCCAGTATTTAAAACACAAGTAGTAAGACTTTATATTGATGGTCTCTATTGCACATTTTGTTGACTAAAAGTTTCATTGCAACTACATGCCAATTACTTCTCATTTGAGTATTAGCAGACTGTCTGCTTAATATCTGCTGAAACAACGGACATTTAACTGACTACAAGAAACTTTGAAAGTGCATGTCAACTTACACTAACCCTAACCTAACAGTCTACTGATAATGTAATGAGAATAATTGGCATGTGCAGTTGAAGTCAGAATTATTCGCCCCCTTTGATTTGTTTGTCTTTTTAAAATATTTCCCAAATGATGTTTAACAGACCAAGGAAATTTTCACAGTATGTCTGATAATATTTTTTCTTCTGGAGAAAGTCTTATTTGTTTTATTTCGGCTAGAATAAAAGCAGTTTTTAATTTTTTAAACACCATTTTAAGGTCAATATTATTAGCCCCTTTAAGCTACTTTTTTTCAATAGTTTACAGAACAAACCATCGTTATATAATAACTTGCCTAATTACCCTAACCTGCCTAGTTAACCTAATTAACCTAGTTCAGCCTTTAAATGTCACTTTAAGCTGTATAGAAGTGTCTTGAAAAATATCTAGTCTAATATTATTTACTGTCATCATGGCAAAGAGAAAAGAAATCAGTTATTAGAGATGAGTTATTAAAACTATTATGATTAGAAATGTGTTGAAAAAAATCTTCTCTCCAATAAACAGAAATTGGGGAAAAAATAAACAGGGGGCTAATAATTTAGGGGGGCTAATAATTCTGACTTCAACTGTAGATGCAGTGTAACCTAAGTTCAATAAAAATGCATTAAAGAGACCACCAGAGTGAAGTGATACCAAAAAGTGACTCGAACTCATTAATGCGTTAAGCATAACTCAGATGAAATGACTTGTAGCAAATTGAGATTACCTTCATGCTTTGCTGTTTGTCTACTAAAGGAGGGTAACTGTTATTTGATGTGTTTTTACATACAGAAATACAGCTTTTTAGCTATAACTGTGTTTTTTTGTGATTAACAAAACCATAGTCAATGGCTGCCAGCACTTTGAAAGTAAAAACAAATTGATAATGACAATAATACCTGTGGCTCCTGATAATGCATTCATGTCCATTGAAGTGAACTAATTGGTCTTTGCAAGAAACACAACATTATTTACAACATATAGCCTCCTTTTTCTTCTAGATGTCACTGTTTTTACATAGAAGATGGGTTTATTTCTGTCAGAGTGATAATAAATTAGCATTTTGCTCATTTTCGCTGTCGTTTCAATAACAGGTGTGCATGTGTGACTGTAAGAGTATGAAGATTGATCTTTTTTTTCTTTCTAACACCATTGTCTCTTGTGAAATGTGCCGTGTGCTTTCTCAGTATTTCAGTGTTTTTCTGGGATCTGCTTTTAGTATGAGGCTGAACGGCTCGCATTCATTTTATATGGAAAAAAAAGCAATTTACTGATAAATGAAATGCAGCAATGTACTGTAATCAGCACAGTATTATTGGCGTCCAGTCAATTTCGCTGAAAACACTTGATTCACGCCATTTGACTTGAAATAATATGCTTTACACAATCAGTCTTGAATGTAATGTGTAGTCATTTTCAAAGCCATTGATTTTTATTTATCATCCAAACAATGTGAGCCGTAGTGCATGAAACTACAAGATTCAGCGGTGCTTGATAGAGCTAGAATTACTATTATATTTGCTTGCATTTACTGTCAGGTGTTTGTTTTAAACCTTGAACTATAAACTATACCAAATTCATTACACACCGTTTGCCTGAAAAAGGGTGGCACGGTGGCTCAGTGGTTAGCACTCTGTCCTCACAGCAAGAAGGTCACTGGTTCGAGTCCCGGCTGGAACAGTTGGCATTTGTTTGTGAAGTTTGCATGTTCTCCCCGTATTGGAGTGAGTTTCCCCGGGGTGCTCCGGTTACCCCCACAGTCCAAACACATGCGCTTTAGGGGAATTGAATAAACTAAATTGGCCGTAGTGCGTGAATGAGAGTGTATGGGTGTTTCCTAATTCTGGGTTGCAGCTGGAAGTGTCAAGGTGCTTACTAAGATCATGTGCACATTTTGTCAGCCCAAACACACACTACATGTTATTTTTTCATTTGTATGGGGACTTCCCGTAGAGGTAGACATAGGGCGAAATTCAATAATGCAATATGTTGTGATAATCAATACGCACAATATTGATAACAATTAGTTTACTTTAAGAGCTCTTCTAAAATATAAATGCAGATTGTAAGATCGTCTAAAGGGCGAGTGGTTTCGCTTTCTCTCTTGCACTCACCGTGCGTCAATATCTGAAATAACGAACTTCTTGAGCTGATGATAATACCGTGGCATGTTTATTGAAGTGCTTCTGACATCCGATCCCTTACGAAACTGGCGAACACGATAGTGAAACGCAAAAAAACAAATGAGAAGCCGGAAAAAACAAAGGAGCAAATGATTCGTTCAGCAACCTAAAAGATGAGCACACTGCCGTGTTTAACTATTATCATCACCTTTTGGACTATTATGAACTCTGAATGACAGAATTACTCTCTAACAGAGGTCACATGTGCTGCTGAAGATTAAACATACAGATAAGAGGTCTGCTCTGACTGTGGGCTATATGTTGTGTGTTGTTTTTGAACCCAAATAAGGACTAAATATCTGCTGTGTGTAGTTTATCTGTAATTGGTAACATAACAGAGACTGTGAGGGTCTGTATGTGTTCATATATGTTCATTTGTTTATTTATTTTATATAATCGCTGACATTGCAGTAGGCTATTTCACACTATTATTGATCTGCAGTTATAATCAAATCCTGTTCATAGAAAGGTTAGTAATGAACATTTAAACACAAGTATTTATGTGTATAAAGCATCTGTTTTGTGAGAAGTGCAGCCTTTTCATTCTGGAGTGAGAATGACGTCGACTGAAGCTTTCTGTTGTACACCATGCCCACCAAAAGAGTACTATTGATAACCTTTTAGCAGTGGAAAAGCAAGCCTGATAAAGGTGACCCGTACCGACTCGTACTGTACCATACTGTACCATTCAGTGGGAACGAGCCATTTGAGGCTCCATGGGATTCGAATTACTGGCCATGATTATTTAAAATTACACTAAATAAATATATATATATATATATATATATATATATATATATATATATATATATATATATATATATATATATATAGAATCATATAAAATAATTAAAAGGACAAATTCTGGACCTTTTGGCCATGAGGGGTGGGTTGTTCTAATCACCCGAACCCCCACCGGCTACAGGCATGGACTATGCCGAATTAAAATGAATGAATGAACTTGAGTGATTTACCTAAATGCATTACTTATACATTTTAAAGCATGCATTTAGTAATCTGTAATGAAATACATTTTAAAAGTAACCTTCCCCAATAGTATAGAGTCTATGGCCAGTAAACAACCACTTAGCACTAGCACTCCCCCTAGCATCATGCTTGTGATAACAAACACCCCATATTTCAGCATCATCCCCTGAATTCTTGTCTATACTACAACATGTGTGCATCTCCTTTTGAAAGCAGTGCTCTCTTGTGTGAGCTGATGTGTGAAATCTCCACAGAAGTGCACGCACACACACGTACACACATGCTTTTAAGATTGCAAAGCCGCTGAGGTGTGAATGTGGCTTCATTTATCCGTGAAGCGCAGGGATGTGGCATGCTAGCTCCTTCACATTCCCACTTAATGGTTCCTAATAATGGAGCGGTGTGAAGATGGACACGGTCTGAGTGGACACCCTTCACAATGGCTGCCATGCTGACAAAGAAATTTGTAGGTTTGATATTTCTGTTCTTCTGGTCGAGAAGGGGATCTAACCCCGGCCATCTGTCAGATGTTTAGTGGTTGATAGGCTGGTATGGATGAACACTGAGGGAACCTGTTATTTCTTCTCTTGATGTTAAGTATGCTAGAAGGCCACAAAGTGAGTGTTTAACTGTTTGTATACAACACAGAACTGGGTTTTTATGTGTACATTTTTTTAAGGCACTGCTAGATTGTTGTTAGACATTGCTGTGTATCACTGTAAAAAGCGATTAATTGACTTGATAAAAGTGAGTAAACCCAGTTGCCTTCAAAGCAATTAGTTGACTTTACTTTAAAAAGGGAGAAAATTTATTGCTTCAAAAGCTGGTAGGTAACTTTACTGTTAAAAACGTCAGTAAATCCACTGCTTTTAAAGTGATTAGTTGACTTTACTTTTAAAACGTGAGTAAATGCATTGATTTTAAAGCGATTAGTTGACTTTACTTTTAAAACGTGAGTAAATGCATTGATTTTAAAGTGATTAGTTGACTTTACTTTTAAAATGTGAGTAAATGCATTGATTTTAAAGCGATTAGTTGACTACTTTTAAAATGTGAGTAAATGCATTGCTTTTAAAGCGATTAGTTGACTACTTTTAAAATGTGAGTAAATCAACTGCTTTTAAAGCGATTAGTTGACTTTTAAAATGTGAGTAAATGCATTGCTTATAAAGCGATTAGTTGACTTTTAAAATGTGAGTAAATGCATTGCTTTTAAAGCGATTAGTTGACTTTGCTTTTAAAACGTGAGTAAATGCATTGCTTTTAAAGCGATTAGTTGACTTTACTTTTAAAATGTGAGTAAATGCATTGATTTTAAAGCGATTAGTTGACTTTACTTTTAAAATGTGAGTAAATGCATTGCTTTTAAAGCGATTAGTTGACTTTGCTTTTAAAATGTGAGTAAATGCATTGCTTTTAAAGCGATTAGTTGACTTTTAAAATGTGAGTAAATGCATTGCTTATAAAGCGATTAGTTGACTTTTAAAATGTGAGTAAATGCATTGCTTTTAAAGCGATTAGTTGACTTTGCTTTTAAAATGTGAGTAAATGCATTGCTTTTAAAGCGATTAGTTGACTTTACTTTTAAAATGTGAGTAAATGCATTGCTTTTAAAGCGATTAGTTGACTTTACTTTTAAAATGTGAGTAAATGCATTGCTTTTAAAGCGATTAGTTGACTTTTAAAATGTGAGTAAATCCACTGCTTTTAAAGTGATTAGTTGACTTTAAAAATGTGAGTAAATGCATTGCTTTTAAAGCGATTAGTTGACTTTACTTTTAAAATGTGAGTAAATGCATTGCTTTTAAAGCGATTAGTTGACTTTTAAAATGTGAGTAAATGCATTGCTTATAAAGCGATTAGTTGACTTTTAAAATGTGAGTAAATGCATTGCTTTTAAAGCGATTAGTTGACTTTACTTTTAAAATGTGAGTAAATGCATTGCTTTTAAAGCGATTAGTTGACTTTTTTAAAATGTGAGTAAATGCATGGCTTTGAAAGCAATTATTTGACTTTTAAAATGTGAGTAAATGCATTGATTTTAAAGCGATTAGTTGACTTTTTAAAATGTGAGTAAATGCATTGCTTTTAAAGCGATTAGTTGACTTTTAAAATGTGAGTAAATGCATTGCTTTTAAAGCAATTAGTTGACTTTACTTTTAAAATGTGAGTAAATGCATTGCTTTTAAAGCGATTAGTTGACTTTAAAAATGTGAGTAAATGCATTGCTTTTAAAGCGATTAGTTGACTTTACTTTTAAAATGTGAGTAAATGCATTGCTTTTAAAGCGATTAGTTGACTTTACTTTTAAAATGTGAATAAATGCATTGCTTTTAAAGCGATTAGTTGACTTTTAAAAAGTGTGTAAACCTGTTGCTTTCAAAGCGAATAGTTGACTGTACTTTTAAAAGAGGATATGCATTGCATTTAAGGCGATTAGTTGACTTTACTTTTAAAATGTGCGTACATGCATTGCTTTTAAAGCAATTAGTTGACTTAACTTTTTAAAAAGTGCATAAACTTGTTACTTTTAATGCGAATAGTTGACTTTACTTTAAAAAGTGAGTAAATGCATTGCTTTAAAAGCGATTAATTGACTTTACTTTAAAAAACTAAGTTAATCCATTGCTTTTAAAGTGATTATTTGACCTTTAAATAAGTGAGTAAATGCATTGCTTATAAAGCCTTTAGTTGACTTTACTTTTAAAAATACATTGATTTTAAAGTGATTAGTTGCCTTTATTGTAAAAAAGTGAGTAAATTCACTGCTTTTAAAGCGATTAGTTGACTTTTAAAATGTGAGTAAATCTGTTGCTTTTATAATTGACTTTCCCTTTCTAAAAACGTGAGTAAATGCATTGCTTTTAAAGCGATTAGTTGACTTAACTTTTTTAGAAAGTGAGTAATTTCATTGCTTTAAAAGCAATTAGTTGACTTTAAAAAGTGAGTAAACCTCCATGCCTTAATATTTGAGTAATGAACTATGTGCATATTTAAAAAATAAAGTAAGTTGAGTCAACTTAACTGTTCCAAATTACAACAGGCTTATTCACTTTTTGTAAAGTAAGGTTAACTTCCATTTCCGTGTCATAGATTCTATATGGTTGTTTCAGTTGCAAAATATCACCACTGCAGCCAGTTAGGGCAGAATCTCTGATTATACAGTAGGAAACTGTGATGTCGTTTCATTTTAATGTAAGTATATACAGTATGTGTCAATGGAACATTATTTCACCCATAATTTGACATGTTTAATATATGTCACACATTAAAGTACACACTCTACTTGCATTTAATATGCTTTCCATGGATATAAAATCACTTAATTGATGCACCAAAATGGGTCGTCTCATATATGACCCATTCACATGGAAAAAGGAACATTTTATTGCATGTCATTCCACGTCTGGTTAAAATATTACATGGGGACTTTTTCCATATCTGACCCCTTTTTCTTTGTTCCTCACAGACAACCCCGTAAAAACCCTAGCACCGTGTCTCAAGACTCCTGGGAGAAAGTTTATCCTCCTGGCGATGTCTTCCAGACGGCCAAAGAAAACTCGCGTTATTCCATCCACCAGGGGTCCCGGACCGCCAACGGGTACCTGAGTCCCACCCCCACCGGCCTGAATGCCCGAGTCCTGCTGGAAACCCAGGAGCTGCTAAGGCAAGAACAGAGGCGCAAAGAGCAGGAGGCCAAAACTAAGCTGCCAACAATGGAGGAGAAGCCAACCCTAAACCAAACACCAATTCCTCCACCACCCAAAGGCCCATTTCGGCAAGATGTGCCTCCATCGCCCACCCAACTGGCCCGACTCAACCGTCTGCAGACCCCAGAGAAAAACAGACTCTTCTACTCCTGAGATCAAAACTGGATCTTTATTACAGCAATAATACTGAATGGAGATGGACAGAGGTTTTTGCTTTTACTCTATTATGAAATCTTTGTATACACTGAAGATCTTTGCTGACTATTCATCACCTTTCTTTTGATAAACGTGTGTGTGTGTGTGTTTGTGTGTGTGTGTGTGTGTGTGTGTGTGTGCATTGCAAAATGGATCTATTACTTGGTGGTTTATAAGGACATGCATTTGTATAATGACATGGGTATGACCTAGGTTTTACCTCGCTGCAGTGGTTTATTGGGACATGTCTTGTGTCCTCATAATTCAGAAGACCTAAAATCCTACTCAATGGGGTATTTTGGGTTGGGTTTCGAGATATTGGTAGGGTAAGGCAATATAATAAGTGTTTTTTACAGTATAAAATACATTAAACTAATGAAGAGTCCTCATAAACCACCAAAAGCAATGTGTGTGTGTGCTGGTTTTGGTGGTTTTTGAGGACATAATTTTGTATAATGACATGGGTACATAGGTATTAGTGTGTGTTTGCTAGTGTTGGTGGTTTATGAGGACATAGATTCATATAATGGCATGGGTATGACCTAGGTTTTACACAGTAGTTTATCAGGACATGCCGTGTGTCCTCAAAATTCAAAACACACAAAAAAAAAGATACTTAATGGGGTATTTTGGGTTGGGTTTAGAGGTATTGGTTGGGTAAGGCAATATAATAAGTGGCTTTTACAGTATAACATGCATTAAGCCTTTATGGAGAGTCCTCATAAAACACCAAAACCGATGTGTGTGTGTTTGTGCTGAATTCATTGACGGTGCGGCAGGTTCTCTTGACAATCACATGACAGGCGCCTGAGGCTTTGAGACATGGCTGTTTCCTCCATATTGTGACCTACATATCATGTTTTTGTCAAGTGCGCCGAGAACATGAAGGCGGGTGAATTTCAGTACTCCTGTCAGGAACACGTCTGGGTCATATTTCACCGCAAAATCAAAACACAAAAATATGCAATATTTATCTTTCAGAAGGATGCCTGATTCTGGGTGCATAAATATCGTTTTCATTGTGATGTTTTTAACGCATAGCCCAACACTTATAACAAATACATATCATGGCCATGCACACATTAAGCATTTGTTATTCATTTCTTCTGTAGAATTTACCATCAAGCTTCCATTAGTTGACATGAACTAATAACTAAAACACCAAAGCATGCATTAATCTAATCGCATCTGTCTATTTAATGCACGTGAGTTATAGTGAATTAAAAGTGAACAATTGCATTACAGTAAGAGTAACAGATTTATAAATGCTGTAACAAATGCACTGATCATTATTAACTAACATGTTAACTAGTGAGACCTTGTTGTTGACATTTTCTTGCTTTGTTTTGTTAAATTTTGCCCAGTTTTGACTAATTAGTTCTTCTGTTTTAGTTAAATCAAGTCCACAAAACTATTTGTTGTCTTAATATAGTTGAATTATTATTTATGTAAACACTATTTTAATAAAATGAGAGAACTCTTTTAATTCAATAGCCACAAATAGGGAACAACAGGGAACAATTTTTGATTTAATAGCCACAAAATCTTGGCGTTTGTACACATTATCCATTTTTTCTTCTGCTTTTTCTAAATTGTCATTTTCATTAGACTTTCATTATATACAGCTTTTTGTTAATACTCAATTTTAAAAGAATCAGTACAACGAATATCAATGATTTAGATCTATTTTGCCATTAAAACAAATCATAATTTTTATGTCAAAGTTCTGATAACAAAATTGCATTACACTAATGAGAATTTAGTGTGTGTGTGTGTGTGTGTTTGGCTGAACGTACCTAATAGAGTATGGTAAGGTTACGACCCCTCAACCCTCAGCTCTCTGCTACTGAAACCCCTATTAACCCATCATACTTCTCAATCCTTCCTCATGTGACACTTTCCATCTCCCCCACTTCACAATTGATTCTTCTACCCCTTTCTCAATTTAGCAGTGCCTGTTCTTCTAGTAATAAGCTGGAAACAGATCTCACTCGCCTCACAGTATATAGTACATCCCAGAATTCAGGAATCAGGGAGGTATATATTTGAAATGTGTTAAAATACTTCCTAAATAATAACAGATATGTGCTATTAGTACTTAAAATGAGATAACATGCAGTGTGTATCCATCAGGAATTAGTTTTTAGCCTTATACATGTATTTGTATAACCATATTGAATATAGGTGAATCCCATTTACAGAAAAAAAAAAAAAAACACGAGTGTCCCACGAGTTCTATGTTAAAATCATATGTGAAACACCATGGAACACACATGGAATACACATGGAACATACATGAAACACTTGTGGAACATATGTGAAACGCATGTGAAACATACATGGAACACATATAGAACACACATGAAACACTTGTGAAACACAAGGAACACTAATGGAATGCATGTGGAACACACATGAAACAAATATAGAACACACATGAAACAATTGTGGAACACACCAGGATTTCTTATGGAACACATATAGAACACACATGAAACATACATGAAAAACTTGTGGAACATATGTAGAACGCTTATGGAACGCATGTGAAACACACATGGAACACATATATAAGACACTTGAAACACTTGTGGAACACAAGGAACACTAATGGAATGCATGTGGAACACATGGAACAAATATAGAACACATGAAACACTTGTGGAACGCTTATGGAACGCATGTGAAACACACATGGAACACATAGAAGACACATGAAACACTTGTGAAACTCAAGGAACACTAATGGAATGCATGTGGAATACATGGAACAAATATAGAACACACATGAAACACTTGTGGAACACACCGGGATTTCTTATGGAACACACATGGAACACATATAGAACACACATGGAACACTTATGGAACACACATAAAGAACACATATGGAACACTTATAGAACACAGAACACACATGAAACACTTGTGGAACACACGTAACACATATGGAACACATATGTAACATGTGAAACATGCTTTCTGGAAAATGGTCTCGTGCAAAAGAGAAATCACATGATCACATATTATTTCACATGAAAATGTTCCAATAAGACACGTTTCAAATATCTTAATATTTGTAAGGGCATCTTCTCCTGCTTGTTTGAACAACCCAGCAGACACACAATGTCACAAGACATTAATATTAGGTTAGATTTAGGTCGCCATCATCTAAGAACAATGTTATTCTAATGTCCACTAACTATGACATTGATATTTGGTTGTTTTTAGGTTACATTGGAAAGTAACCTAAATGCAATGTCTGTCTGACATTGGACATTGACGTTGGCCTGACGTAAAATTCTGACGTCAACCCGATTTTCATTTCCAAACAAAATGCAACGTCCCCATGATGTTGGGGTCAATCTGACGTCATGGTGACATTGTGTGGCTGCAGGGTACTTTTATAAAAATGAGCTGAAACAACACAATTCATGAGAATTTGTTTTTGGGACATCTTAATTGTTTATGTTCAATCCACTTAAATTTGTTAAGTTAAATTAATCGATTTGTTTTGGGACAACATTAATTGTGTGAAACCCTGCATATTATTATAATGTTTTTTTTTCACACTTTACATGATATGGAATTGAACTCGATTTCCAAAATGAGCATTTTCAGCATTTCCCCAAACACTATAGACACACTTTTTTATGCTATATTGCTTTTTTTGTGAATAACATTAGAATAGCTATTGAGAATGCATCAATTATATGACAGGTGATTGGAGGAGCTTAAAAATTAGATGATGTCAGTCAGAGTGGGAAATCATGTTAGGGGGATCATGTTTTTTTTTTAATACATTTTATTGAAAGATAGAACAAAGCATCCTGAGCATGTATTAACAAAGTAAACTGTGTGGATTTTATACTAATGCTTCCCATCCAGGCTATTCCTCTGACTTCCAGACAGCGTGTGCTTGTTTCTGTGTGGATGCATTGGTTTTTGACCCAGTAGGTGTGGATGTGAGTCTGACCTTTGTCTTTGGTTTCAGCGGCTCAGGTGGAGAACACTTCTGTTCAGCACTTTAGTTTTTTATCGCACAGGTTAATGGGCTGTTGCTCGCGCACATGTTCCACTATAACACAACAAAGCTCAGGTTACAGCTCCAGCCATTCAAAGCCTGTTTAAGAGAGCAGTTCAGCACGTAATGAAAATTCTGTCATCATCTGCTCTCTCTCATCTCATTCCAGTCCTGTTTAACTCTCTTTCTATGGTACACAACAGTAGCTCACTGTTTTTTTTTTTTTTTCAGAAAAGGACAAAGCAAAGTGGGTTTTTTTCTGCCCAATCTGCGACATTGGTTTTATTAATTGTTATCCAGTGCTTAAACAACTCACATTTTTAACTCAATATACAGTATCTTAAGAGTCCAAATGTCTTTGATCTTATTAACTAGAATATCTATCAAAATGAAACCGTTTTCGCTTATAACAAGAACAAAACAATAGTTTCCTTCTTGATCTAACCTCATCTTGTTTTAAGCATAAACTCACTTAATTTTGCTGCATTCATCTATAGAGTTATTATTCTGCCTCCAATCTCATTTAAATTACTTTATTGATATCTCCCAAGAGCTGTTTAACAGAGATTTTTTAAACATAAAAGTTTTAATAACTAATTTAATTTCTAGTATTGACCTTCTTGAAAGTTTGCAGCAGATTTTTATAATGGAAAACAAGACTAATAAAGCATGGCACGGTGGCTCAGTGGTTAGCACTGTGTATTCACAGCAAGAAGGTCGCTGGTTCGAGTCCCAGCTGTGCCAGTTGGCATTTCTGTGTGGAGTGTGCCTGTTCTCCAAATGTTGGTGTGGGATTCCTTCGGTGTAGGAGTCCAAACACATGGGCTATAGGTGAATTGAATAAACTAAATTGGTCGTAGTGTATGAGTGTGTGTGTGAATGTGAGAGTGTATGGGTGTTTCCCAGTACTGGGTTGCAGCTGGAAGAGCATCTGCTGCGTAAACCATATGCTAGAATAGTTGGCAGTTCATTCCACTCTGGCGACTAATTCAAAGGATAATGAATGAATGAATGAACACTAATATCAGCTCAATGCAGTGTGTTGGTTTTATGAAACTGAACAGCCAGGACAAACATTGATATTTATGCATTGACCCGACACCTTTATCCATTGTTGCTTACTTTACATTGTATAAGTTAAATCAGTGAATACATTCTCTGAATGTGAACCCACAACCTTGAATGTGTAAAGTAGCAAAAACCTTTTTCTTGTTGTTGTTAAATGACTATCCCTTTAAATCTACACTGCAAAAAATGCTTTTGTCTTGTTTCTGATCAAAATATCTTTAAAAATTTAAATCAAGAAGCATTTTCTAGACAAGCAAAAACTACCCCAGCAGCCACACAAACATTATAAGGCATTAATATTAGGTTAGATTTAGATCGTGATGTCACGTGACCAAAATTCAATGTCTAGCCAGTGTCTAAGGTCAACGTTATTTTGATGTCCGATTATGAGGTTGATATTTGATTGATTTTAGATGGCGTTGGAAAGTGACCAAAATCCAACGTCAAGCCAACATCTTAAACCAATGTAATATTGACATCAAATACTGACATTTATTCATCAGGTTTGGCAACCAAAATCCAACGTCTGATAGACGTCATAGTGGTAACGTCCACACAACGTCAAGCTGTAACATCATTAGACATTTATATCTGGTTGATTTTAGGTTGGACATTGACGTCAGCCTGACATTGAATTCTGACGTTAACCTGATTTTTATTTCAAAACAAAATGCAACGTCCCCACAATGTTGGGGTACAACATCAATCTAACGTCATGTTGACGTCCTGTGCCTGCTGGGACTATTTTAAGAAATAATATGCCACATTTCAAGTGAGTTTTACCTTAAAACAAGCTAAATAATCTGCCTATGGGGTCAGCCAAATAAGTGTTTTTCCTTTTGGCATAAGATTATTTTGCTTGTTTTAAGAAAAAATTCACTTAATTTTGGCAAACTTTGTCTTAAAACAAGAGCATGCTTAATGCTTGTCCAGAAAATACTTCTTGATTTAAGATTTTGTATATACTTGGACTAGAAATGAGTCAAAAATTATAAGTAAGAGAAGCACTTTTATTGCAGTGAAGCCATCTTTTTACTGCTCATTCAGAAATCCAAAACCACTCGTCATGTGACTTTTATGTGTGCTCTATATTTTTTGATATTTGTATGTGTCTGTGGGTTTTGCGTGGGATTGTGTATCAGCAGTGCCTGTAACATGACTCTTTCTCTCTCTCTTTCTCGTCTACGAACTGTTTCTTGGCAGGAACATAAAACACTTGGCCACATTTTTCAGAGCCAAAGCTAAAAGAGCTCAATGCGCTTTTACAAAAGGGAAAGCCAAGCTCATTGACCAATATACTGCCCTCAGAGTCTCTTAAAGTGAGTCTGCTGGCGTCTTCCATTGTCTCCCATTCATTTATTGTGGAAAATGTCTATTATATCTTCTCTGTTCACCATGCAAACATTTGGTACTTTCCCCAATGATGATGTTATGGGTACAACATGATGTGCTTCTAGTATTTAATCTACAAACAGAGATGTTTCCAGCACAGCAGTGTTTTCATTTGATTTGATTTGATTGTTTTGGTGCTGGCTGCTTATCTACTATTGTGTGCATAAGATGTTTTTGATGGGAAGGGCCTGTGAAGAGGGATGTTTTTGTATGTTAAAAGTTTAATGTGTTGCCAAATGCACATATTTTTTTTTTTAAATGAAATAATTATTGTATTGTTTTGACTTTATATGGTCATACAGCATTTGTTGTAATCGTTAAACGAAAGAAAGCTATAGAGTAAAGTGCACATTTTAATGTATTTGACATTTTGTTGTTCATCTATGTCGTAGGTATTATGGTGTTTGATTGTGAAAATGCTTTTTACACATATATTTTTACCTGATGTGTCAATATGTACACAAACTTACTCTGTACATATCAAATCTAGCTATATTCAATAAATATGTTTCCTCATTCTGTTTACAGTAAGGGCTTTGGTTTGGCTTTATTCATTCATTTTCTTTTTGGCTTAGTCCCTTTATTAATTAGAGGTCGCCACAGCAGAATGAACCGACAACTTATCCAGCATATGTTTTATGCGGAGGAAGCCGCAACCCAACACTGGGAAACACACACCTGCATTCACACACATACACTACGGCCAATTTAGCGTATTCAATTTACATGTACCACAAATCTTTGGACTGTGGTGGACACTGGGAGAACATGCAAACTCCACACAGAAATGCCAACTGACCCAGCCGGGGCTCGAACCAGCAACCTTCTTGCTGTGAGGCGATCGTGCTGCCCACTGTGCCACCATGACCCCTTGGTTTGACTGAACAAAGTAAAAACTTGATTAAAAACAAAGTGTTTATTTAAAAGTAGAAATGAAATGGCTAGGATTGTAGACTTATTATTCACCTGAAAGCGAAAAAAAAAATGAAATTAGGCTAATTTATTGTAAATATGCATCGATTTTTCACTATTTAAAACATTTGATATATAGTATGATATACATCAAATATGATCAAACATGTTTATATGATAAATCTTTACAAATGATTAACTACTTATCAAATCTACATTGACATATTTAATATTTTTAGGCTAACGTTAGTCAGTTTGTTTGGCGTCATGGTAACATAATAACGTCGTCAAGACGCACAACGCACTTTAGCAACTTTTCACATCAAATCGACTTGCATTTCGCAGTTTGCTGCCAGCGTGGTATGTAGTATTTTAATATAAACTTGCTTTAATTATTCACAACTCGCACTCAATGAGTGTAGTTTGCCCGCCTTGTTGAAATGACGTCACCCGCGATCTTTTACTGCACACCGGAGAGAATCCTCGCGCTCATTAAATATGCTAATAGCGCATTGCTAATGTTGTTTACAGTGCCACGAGGGAATATAGACGATAAAACAAGCCTAATTTCACGCTTTAGACGCGGAGATAACGAGAATATTAGCAACTGTTCGACGAAGAAGCGGACAAATCTCTGAAAACAGGAAAAAAAACGAGTGGAAACACCGGTGAACGTTACAACAAACACAAGATGGTCGACTTGACAGCTGCGATTTCTTCACGTTGCCTCCTCTCTGTTCACAGGTAAGATAAATGTTTATGTCATGATTATTAGTCAGTACACAACTCACTTAAACTTAGTTTAGTGTGTAATGTTAATGATAGCTGAAGAACTAACGTACTAAATACAACCTATTGAGGTAAAGTTGGTTTTATATTCGCACATTCCCACTTTCTCCTTACTATAATTTCATAAATGTATTCTTTGCTAATTCTGAATAGGGAAATCATATTAGCATCGGATGACTATCAAAGTACAACATTGTTTAGTCAATTAAGTAGTGTTAATGTCGTTTTTAACTTGTATTTACATGATTTTAGACCTAAAATTCAAAATAGCGTGGTAAATAATATAGGGATTGTTAAAATGAACGAATGTGCGAATATAAAGCCAACTTTACCTCAATATACAACCTCACATTTAAATTGAAATCATGGTCATGTTCATTGAGCAGTCTTATTGAAGCATTGTTTATTTTCATAATATTTGAATGTTTAATAAACTATAATGGATCTGAACAAGCTGATAATAAGTATCATGACAGTGGCCTGAATAATTAATCGAGGTAAAGTTTTATATTAACACTTTCTCCATAATAATATAATTTCACAAAAATGTTCTTTGCAAATTCTGAATAGTGAAATTATATTCGCAACCGATGGCTATTCAATTAATCTTTATTTCTCTAGCGCTTTTACAATGTAGATTGTGTGAAAGCAGCTTCACATAGACGATGATAGTAAATTGAAACAGTGTCAGTTCAGTTTTCAGCGTTGAAGTTCAGTTCAGTGTGGTTTAATTTTCACTGCTGAGAGTTCAAACACTGAAAAGCAAATCCATCGATGTGCAGCTCTACAGATCCCGAACCATGCAAGCCAGTGGCGACAGCGGCAACGAAAAGACTTCACCAATTGGCGGAAGTGAAGAATTGAAAAACCTTGAGAGAAACCAGGCTCAGTTGGGCATGACCATTTCTCCTATGGCCAAATGTCTTGTGCAGAGCTGCAGACCAGGCGCCGCAGGCTGGAGCGAGCTGGACAGCCATCATGGAGAAGCTGCAGGTGGGACTATCAATGTGCAACATTGTTCACAGACAAAAAAAATAGTGCTAATGTTGTTTTGAAGTCAAACTAGCATGTGATTTTTAGACCTAATATTCAAAATAGAGTGTTAAACAATATGAGGACGGTTAAAATGAACGAATGTGTGAATATAAAACCAACTTTACCTTAGTATGTTACAACTTTACATTTAAGTTGAAAACATAGTTATGTTCAATATAATTTTTGAATGTTTAATAAAATATCATATATCTGAACAAGCTGGTGGGACAGTGGCCTGAACAATTCCAATATTTAACATTGGGATAAATTTGGTTTTAGATTCGCACATTCGTTCATTTTGGAACAGTGACAATTTACTTTGAAAGTTTTTGGCTGCTAATATGATTTCACTAGGGCCACACGATATTGGAAAAGTCTGACATTTCTTGTATATTTTGTTTCGCTGTGATATATATTGCCATATGAATATAATTTCAACAGATGATTTAAATAGCTCTATTTGAAAAAGATACTTATTCATTCGGATCAGAGATGCCCAAACAAAGTTGGCCCATGGTAAACTTTGATTTGGCCCACCGTCCCATCTGAGAAGAGAAGGAGAATGATGGGGATGGTTTAGAAATAGTAATTTCTAATTTAAAGTAACCTTTTATTTGTTTGTTTTATTATTAATCTACCAAAAAAGCTAATTGTGATTAAACGTTTCAGTTTAAATGCTGTAATTTAGTTTAAAATGTACATACCAGCACCTGACAGATGGAAGACAATGCAGAGACTTTGGTGAACAAATCAAGGCAGATTCTGCTTGACTAGTGTATTCAGCATTAAACTTGTCTGTCTTATAAATGTTTATGTTTTTAATCCAATAAGTTATCATTTAAAATGTTATACTTTGGTTAATACAATTTAAAGTAATGCTTTCTATTTATTTTTAAATATTATTAAATAAATTACACATAGCAACTTTAATGTAATTGATATATTTACCTTTGGCTCACAGCTCTCACTGATATTTGATTTTTGGCCCTTCATAAGAAAATGTTTGAGCATACTGGGATGTTCAAGTCTTGTTCTATGCAATGCATCAGCATAAATTATAATAAATTACAAGCAAACATAAATAAACTGTGGTTAATGGGGAGTCTAACAGCATTCAAGTACAGAAATTGAACAATCGAATGTAAAATGACATGGTCATCATTGTATAAACAATTAAAAAATATTAAATGTAATAATATCTTTATCATTTAATCTTAAATAAGTGATATAATCCTGCTATGTGACTATTGTAAATACACACATTGCGATATCGATGCTCTAATGATATATTGCACAGCGCTAGATTTCACTATTTGCAAAGAATACTTTTCTGAAATTATATTAAGAAGGTCAAAGTCTGAATGTGTGAATATAAAACCAAATTCACCTCAATGTCTTTAGCTGCAATAAGTGAGATATGAGTTGTCATTTATTATTTTTTCAATTAAATTAATGTTAGTTGAAATATAATTTTTGCCTTTCGTTCGTTAACTCATATCTGTTACATTTTACCAATGAAACGTGTGTTTTTGACATGAATTTTGAGATTAAGGTGATTAAGTTTAAGGTGAATGCTTTAAAAGTATTTTCCATTGCTATTTCATGTTTTAAACTTCCCTGTAAAGTGTTACCAGTTGTTCATTGTTCGGCAAACTTTGAGTTTGTGTCAGAGCTGATAAGAGGAAAAACTGCAGATGCTGAGCAGGAGAAAATGTTAACCTTTGTTCTCATGGTATGGCAAGCACATTTTAGGAGTGGAACAGAAAGAGAAATGTGAAGAAATATGCATCCGTTTTCCTCCCTCAGTTTAATCTATTTCTGATCCCATATATCATTTTAATGTTGGTTGTGACATGGCTGGCAAGTGTTCTAATGGGAAGTGTAATGACTTTGATGGTGATAAAGACAATGCTGAAATTTCTGAAGTTCAGGTCAGGGCGAGAGCAGCGTTGGGAATGTTGGCGCTTTCCCTGTTTCGCAAAAAAATTGCCAGGAGTTGTACTGTTGGATGAAGGGAGGCCCATTGAAAAGATCCATCTGTTTGAGTCTGCAGAGGTGTGTGTGTGTGTGTGTGTGTGTGTGTGTGAGGGTTCATACAAGTGCCGGAAAACCTTGACTGTTTTCAAGGTTTAAAAAGTGTTTTAAAAGTGCTTAGATTTTAGATAAAGTGCTTGACTTGTGTTGTTGTTTTCGTATTTATTTATTTGATCTGCCTGACTTTTTTTCTATCTGCGCCATTTGAAATTAAAATAAATATACATTTAGGGTGTTACATATTTAAATTACATATTTAAGATGCAAGTAAATGTTTAAGAAAATGTTTTTCCTTAGAATTAGTACAATTTTGATTAGCTTCTGATGTAATGTCATGAAGTATGTAAATATGTAATTTGCCAGACTTGTAAAGCGTTTGATATTTTTAAAAATGCACCTAAAATGCTTGAAAAGAGGATAAATTGGACAAAATTAGCAAAAAAATGAGACTCTGGTGTGTGTGTGACAGGGACTGGGTTCGTACAGGTGCTTGAAATTAGCGCTGCACGATTGATCAAAAAAAGATAGCGATCTTGATTCGATCTCCCCACACGATCTTAATACAGCATCTCGATTCAGTCAATTATATTTTCAAGCTCGGGAGTAGCATAAAGGTGGTCACACAAGTCTTCACATTGTTTTATATTCGATGCTCAGCAACATAGACATCTCCACATGGCGTTAAAAGTGTCACATACTGTATTTATAAGGTATAATTCAACCAGAAATGTCATTTCTGTCTTAATGTAATGATGGATTCGCGGGTGCAAAAATCACACATGAGCTGATGCACTGTTTGTTTACTACCGAGAGGACACTCGCATGCCTGCCAATGATGTCTACTTTAGTGAACAGAACCTGCATACGCTGTGAATAGCAGGTAATGAAGAATTACAGAAATATACATTCAGTTTGTTGCACAGCGATCGTTTGGGAGCTGCGTGGGAAATATAATTTGCATCTATGTTTTTTTTTCTCCGAGTGACGTCAACCATGACATGAACCACACTCGGCAATGAAAGTGAAACCGGACAAATCACATTTTAGAGTTATGATTACGACAAGCGCTTGATATGTTTTTGTTTCATAGTGAACACAAAGTGTTTTTCATGAAAATGAATGTTTACTGTATCAGTATAACTGCTCTAGCCTATATAATGTTGAATATAATGCAAGACGGAAATCTGATAATAGCAAATGTCCAATTTTACCAGTAAAAAAAGGTTTAATTATGTTGTCAATGACAAATAACAAGCATATGTCTCAAACTAATTAAAATAATTCAGCTGTACAATTATGAATAGTTGTATTCTAATGTCATCACTTTACTGGGAATTAGCAATTAAGACAAATTATTTAAAATCTGTTCAAGTCTACCATTCCAAGTCTATACAAAATTGAGCATTTTAACCAACAATAGACCTACAAATCTTTCAAAATGCATGAAGTAATGTACTGTTTTCAAGGTTTTAAGATTTTAGATAAAGTCCTTGAAAGTTCTTGGAAATGTAATTATGTTGTGTTCATATTTATTTATCTCATCTGCCTGTTTTTTTTTTTTATCTGCACCATTTATATACATTTATGATAAAAATGACTTATTTAAGATGCAAGTTAATTAAATATTAGAGCGTAAATTGGCTTGGGGATAACATGCCATCAACATTGTTCCTTATACTATATAGAATAAAATAATGATTAATGTCTGATATAATGCCATGAATATGTATATATGTAATTTGCCACACTTGTAAAGTGTTTGTAAAGTGCACCTAAAAAATGCTTGAAAAGTGCAAAAAATTGAAATTGGAAAAAAATGTATGAACCCCGGTGTGTGTGTGTGTGTGAGTGCACATTTGTGTGTGTGCTTAAAGATAGACATGGGTCGTGTCAAAGAAAACTTAAAGGAAAGCAGCAGGGAAGTGAGATAGGCAAACTTGAGAGAATCACAGGAAGGAAGAGCATAACCTGTCCCGGCGCAGCAGGGTTACTCTAAATGCAGTTCAGGTGCAGATTGGCACAACACATACCCAGTCACAGCCGGCCCGCTCCTGAAGCTCAGAGTGCTCGTGTACAGATTCTCTCCTGTGAGTTAACCCGTCTGCTATCCGGTCACTGTCACTCTGTGCTTTACTGATGCTCACTTTAGTGAACCACTTTCAACACATGATGCTGTGCTATAATGCAGTCCAGGCAATAATGTACTTATTATTATACACCTATTATTATATGCATTAATGGACTTATTATACACCTTGCTTGTCTCCTGAACTTAAAAATATAATTGGCTGAATCATAGAAAAGATGAATTAAGATCGTGTGCAGGGTCGAATCGAGATTGTGATCTTTTTTCGATTAATCATGCAGCCCTATTACAAACTGTCAGAACTGTCAGAAACGGTGTGCTTGTTACCATACTTTATAGTGCATTGAAATAATCTCACCCTGTCAAACCGCGATTTTGGTTTGGAACCGATTAATCGCTCAGACCTACTTACATGGTCTATTTTATGCTTTTTGACGGAATTGGAAAACAAATAAACCACTACTTTCAATTCAAATGAAATATAATTTGGATGGAGCTGAATGTGATCGATTCAAGCTTTTGAATGGATTATTTGTGCACATGTAAATGTAACTATGTGGCTTCATTGGATGCTCTTGTCAACACTATATTGTCCATAATGCTTTGGAATGAAATTACATCCTGCTGTGCAGCACAAGCTCCACAACAAAACAATAAAGCAGCACAAATCAGCATGTTGCCATGGCTATATGCTGTTTCACTTGTCATTCTATACAGTATTCTCTGCACATGCTGTAATACCCCTCTTGATTCCTGCTTTTTAACGGAGCGTGCAGTCAGAGGTTGGTGACCTCGCGGGGCCCGTAAACGTGTCTGGAACTCGGAGATGCTCCGTCGTTATTCACACCGTAGTGTTTATGTGGTGAGTCTAAATCGCCTTTCCACACCGGTCCCATAACATCCCATAAACCTCTGTGGTCTCTGTAATCAATAGCAGACTGGGGCTGTCAATATGAGGATTTGATTTCACATGTATATTCTGTGGTCTTAACCTGAGGTCTCCTCGGAGGCTGCTTTTGGTCGTGGTGCAGTTGCGTTGATATGAAAAGCAGATGCATCTGTGCGCTACGACTACACGCTAATGACTCGCACGTTGCTCACTTGCTTTCTTCTTTCCCTTTGGTTTTTCTGCTCGTGCACCCTTCCTAAATGAGTCCTTGCGTTTGAGGTTGAAGGTCCTGATGAGAGTCACCTGTAATGGTTTGAACCTGTTCGAGGGCTCGATGTGAGGATGTAAAGAATGGAAGCACTGTGAATCGTGTGGAAAGAGTCACTCGCAAATCTGTGCAAAGTCACGTCCTTTAACCTGTTGCCTTCCTGTCCACAACATTTCTTCCTACACTCAAAAGAAATTACTTTTGCGGCTTATTTAAACTACTTATCCAAAATCAGGTGAAGTTTTTTTGGGGGGCAGATAAATTATGTTCAGTCCACTTAAATTTGTAAAAACGTTGTGTGGAACCCAGTATTTCTTACAGTGTAGAAGACTGTTCAACATTTAGGTGAAGGTAACCTCATGTGTTTCTCAGGTCATGTCCACACTAATAGGTTTTTGTTTAAAAATGCGTATTTTTCTCTCTGTTTCAGCCTTCAGTCCACTCTGAGATGGTGTTATTAGGAAACAAAAACATCTTTTTGAAAACGCTGTCCAAAGTGCATGCGCTTAAAAATGCTGTTTTTGTGTTGCAGTGTCGAATGTAAAAACGAAGGCTTTCGAAAATGATGACACATTTTAGTCATGTGACCACTTCAGCTTACATGGTGGACGACATTGTACAGCAGATGTTTTGAATGCTGTGCATTTTGACAGCTTTATTAAAGATGAATGTCCGTTTGCACCTCTCTTCAAAGCACAGGGAATTCTTACTGGGAGCTGTTGTAGAAGCAGACTACAGTTACCACATTTTGTGATGCGTCAAAGAGACGGAAGGTAAATACAGATGGACATAGGGCTGGGCGATAAAATCGATATCGGTATTTACTGACAAGGGGCACCTAGTTGAAAAACAGCTAAACTTTTCCGAATGCTGTGAGCGCACTGCAATTTATGCAAGTAGAACTAACCAATCTGCTTCGCACTTTGTAGAGAATATACACATTTCAGTAGTAACGGCAGACTAATCATCTCAGACAGACACAGCACACCCAAACACTGCATCGCTTTTTACTTTTCCCCATAAACTTGCATCCAAGGTGCAGAAATGACTTGTCTCTTTGTCATCCTCTGAGAAAACAGTCGCCTAGTTAGAGACGCCATACAAAATGGTGAAGGAAAACTCACGCTTGTCACTTCAGGTCAGCATAACACACGCGAAAATGAGTGCCGTGTAGCTGAAGTGAAGAGATTATAAATAAAAAAGGATGTCGCCAGTGCGGCTTTTTTGTGCATCCCTGCCACTAGCGCCCCATCTTAAAGATTTTTTAGCATTAAAGTGGTTAAATGAAAAATGGATTGTTAAAAAATATTCAATAATTATTGATATCGGATGAAATGAAGCGTGATATTGTGATATTTTTTATTTATTTATTTATTTTTTCGATATCACTCAGCCTTAGGTGGATATAATGCAGGTAAATGAACGAAAGCTTTAGTCACTTTAGTGGGGATGATGGAAAGAATTGAAAACAATAGCGTAGACTTGGAGCGTTTTAAGACAAATCAATTTTCAAAATTATTTCGAATTAGTGTAGACACAGCCTCAGAGGCCCTGTTTACATTGGAGACCTCCTTTATAAAATGTTGTGAAAAATCATGTTGAATTGTATCTAAGATTGTTCCTTAAGTGTGCATATATGGGTGATTCAGAGAAATAAATATATGCACAAAAAAAGGAAACCGTGCAAACGCCTCTCTTACAGACATCATTTATGACTCACAAATGATCTTGAAATTAAATGATCTGAATGATTCATATCTGCCTTATAAATGCCCCCTAATTAATCTCTTTAGCATTTAAAAAGAGTTTAATGTCCAAATCCTTTACTTGGTGAGCAGTACGAACTGCTTAGATTTTACAATGTCTCAACATACTTCTAGCGCACATCCATAAGAGAAGCCGGTTGTTTTGTCATCGTCGTACATAATAAGCCAGCTTGATATGGACTGACCCACACAACACCTTTCCCTAAACACAACCTATAGTATTTTCAACAACAAACTAGATATGAAAAGCCATTGCGGTTGTGTGCTTCTACTGCAACATCATGCTGCTATTATGGCTTTTGTTTTACCTGGTTTCTGGAGCTGTCCTTTGTTGGACTCGAACCCTGTTCCAATTCGTCTCCCTAGTCTAGCGCTGCCATTTACACACAAAATGCAGCCATATGTATCCGCTAGCACACATTTCTCGTTCTCAAAAATGAACACCAGGGCACATTTTCCCATGTTTAAACCAGCAACAAAAAGTATGATTTGCCTGGTGGAAAGACTCGTGTTCTCTTTTAAACTTTATAATTGTAATATTGTAAGTCCACTCACCTTAATGTCACCACAACTCTCAAGCGCTCAGTTTGTCTACATGTAGTAATACATTTTAGCAGAAGTATTAACTGGATAAATAAAACACAAAGTAACCGACAATAACCAAAGTCTTGTCCTTTAACTTGTTCCCACCCAACATTTCTTTCAAAAGACTTTACTCAACATTTTGGTGAGGGCAACTCACATGTGTGTTTCTCTGAGGATGTGCAGTAGCGAGGGCCAGAAGAAGGGGTCGCACTCAATGAACCTTATAAAGGAGGGTGTGAAGATTGCCAGTTGGTCCACAGAGAGAAAGACTCCACACATGTGGGCTGCATCACACTGATAAGGACTGGAGCTGGTTCCTGTCCAAATGCACTGTGAAATTTAGCAAAATGTCAGTGATTTTAACCTCTGCATTTAGCCTCAGTCCTGGCCTAGTTATATATCTGTCCACCCCAGACATCTGTGGGTCTCAGGGAGTCCATGTAAACCAGCACTTGAGGCGAAAAGGGGGCCAGATGGACCCAAGTGGTCCACACTGTTGTTCTGTGACCACTGTATGGGTGGCTTTGGAATTGTTCAGTTGACAAAAACTGCTGCATGCTTTGTTGGAAATACTGTATAGCAGCATGCTGCATGAAAGTGAGGTTGTGAGGAATTAAATGTAGGGCAGGATATTATTTTGCTCTTTGAGAATTGATTGGGTTGTTGTAATTTCCATCTTCTGGCAATATTGCAGACATCATAGATATTAGGATTGCACAATTTATCGAAAAAAGATTACGATCTCGAGTCGACCCTACATGATCTTAATTCAGCTTTTCTACAATTCAGTTAATTATATTTTCAAGGTCAGGAGAGAAGCGTAAAGGCGGTCGCACAAGTCTTCACGCTTTATATTTTTTGCTTAGCAACATGGACACCTCCAAATGGTGTTGAAACTCACATACTGTTGTTATAAGGTATAATTCACACCAAAATGTAATTTCTGTCTTAATTTAATGATGTATTCATGGCTGCTTGTTTACTACAGAGTGGACATGCGCATGCCTGCCAATGTAGTCTACTTTAGTGAACAGAACCTGTCTAGCTGTGAATAACAGGTAGTAAAGTTGTAAATAACGTTCGGTTTGTTGCACAGAGTGATCATTTGGGAGCCACACGGGAAGTATGGTTTGCATGTATATTTTTATTAAAGTAATGGCACTTATTAAAGCACTCGGAAGTGAAAGTAAAACCGAAAGCGCGCACATCATTTAAATGATCATATCGTATTTTAGATTATGATTACGACAAGCATTTGAACAGTTTTTTCTTTCATAGCGTTCATAGTATTGTGTTGTGCATGAAAATAAATATTTACTGGGTCAGTATAACTACTCTGACCTATATAATGTTGAATATAATGCAGGAGGGAATCTGATAATGAAAAATGTCTGATTTTACCACTGAAAAAAATGGTCTAATAATGTTGTTAATGACAAATAACAAGCATATGTCTCAAACATAAAAATTCAACTTTAGAATTACAAATAGTTGTATCCTGATGCATCACTTTGCTGTGAATTAACAGCCAGGACATTTTTTTAAAGTCCACCATTCCAAGTCTATAAAAAATTTATAATTTTAACCAACAGTAGCCCTACATATAGGCCATATGTTTGAGAATAACAATAATAATAGCCCACTCATATTAACCTTTATTTTACATCTACAGAATGGTGAGAAAATCATGATCTTGATTTTAAGCAAAAAAAAAAAATAGTGATTCTTATTTTAGCCAGAACTGTGCAGCCCTAATAGGTATCAAATGTAGTTTGATTTAAATGGTTATGCTGTACTCAAGGGGAACGCAATACTTATCATCTACAATCGTTTATGTTTTAACAATGTGTGGTCTGATTTTATTGGAGTACACCACTCGCTTTGCAAAAAAAAAAAGTTTGTTTTCGCTGTAATTGATTACAAACATGCTCTGTTTTATAAACATTTTAAACTTGTAAATCTCATTCTTGATCACGTTTGATGATGGTTGATGATCGGAGAGAGCTGAATAGATCTTTTAATCCCACTTTGCCCACGTTCCGTCATGTTGATATGATTATACGCTTTACTATGGAGACATGTTTATATGCCGCTGTCAATCAATTTGGTGGGAGGGGAAACAGCACTTCTACAAAAAAGAGACTTATTGTCTTTAAATCACCCCAATATAACTGGACTCACTATACCTACACACAGTTCTGTCCAAACCGCTTACAAAAGATGATTTTCATTATAGGTCCCCTTTAAATAAAGCATTAAAATGGTATTTTTATGTAATCAACCACTGTTTTCAGTGTTAGTAGGAGCTGTACCGTTTAGTCAACTTGCACATCCCTAATAAAAAAATAAAACAAAAAACAACAATAGGCAAAGAAATGTTGTTTTTTTAAAAAATCTTTTTATAGGTTTTTTATGATTTGCCTGTTGTTGTTTTCCACCAAATAAAATAGTTTTATACAAGGCTAAAGCAGTGTTTTATTATTAAATGAATCAACTCTTCGTTTTTCATTCTTCATTTCTAAATGAAATAATAATCTAAATAATAAATAATTAATATTCTATTAATTAATAATCTAAAATTTTATTTATTAATTTTTTACTTGCTCTAGACTAGGGGTCACCAATCTCGGTCCTGGAGGGCCGGTGTCCCTGCAGGGTTTAGCTCCAACTTGCCTCAACACACCTGGCTGGGTGTTTCAAGTTTACATAGCAAGACCTTGATTAGCTTATTCAGGTGTGTTTGATTAGGGTTGGAGCTAAAATCTGCAGGACACCGGCCCTCCAGGAACAAGTTTGGTGACCCCTGCTCTAGACATTTACTAAGCCTTCGGGGTCAAAACTAATATAAACTGCTAAACTGCTAATATAAAATTACTCACTACTGCCATAATGAGTAATTTACATTAACAAATAATCTGAATATTCACCTGTAATAGTGACTTTTGAGTCACTGGAAATCTCTCTTGTTTTAAACCCCATTTTATTTCAACCTGAACAGCTGTAAACACTACTCTGTTCAATGGATTTCTTGACTTTGAGCAATGTTATTGAATTACCTTATTTTGCATGTATTTGCGCACAATTTATAAATGTCAAAGTATACAATTGTATTGAGTTTCTGGATAAAAAAACAAAGCTAGTTATGGTCTCAAATGCAGATGTGATCCAGTTTCCAAATGGCCTACAGTGAATTTATATCTGGCTTCAACTGAGCCAGATGAGGGCTTTTTTTTTTTGACCTGTTTTGTCAGGCAGACAGCTTGTTTGGCGCTGGCTCTTGGCTCTCAGTGAAATTCCCCTATGGGGTTTCCCATAAACCCCTACATCTTTGTTCTTCAGGATGTGTAATTACTGGTGTCCTCAAAAGCCATGATATCATTCTGACCCAATAAAGATGATTTTTCTGTTTAGCATAAGTGCAGCTGCTTTCTGGAAACATATGGCTGTGCAATAGTTTCAGCTCTGACGTTTGATTAGATCAATGGCCATTATACCAAATGGAAAAAAAAACCCTAAATAAAACAAGTTTGTATTTTAAAATAATAGACGTTTTGGTCCTCTCAACCTCTGAGGTATTTGGCTCTACTCTTCTAATATCCAGCTCAAGATTTGTGATTGGCCACACGTGTGCAGAGAATTTAATTTGAGCTGACATAAGTTTTTCCAACATTTACATTTCAGTTTTAATTTAATATATGCACTTCTGTTTTCTCCCCCTGGTCTTTTATCACGTAGCCTATTTTCCTCTTTTCAACTTATGGCTGTCTTTAATGTGTTGAATAGAATATTGCTTTTCCCCTTTGTGCTGTTGTTTGGATGTGGTGTAACGCACATTTGAAACTCTTTTGAAATGGAAATGCTTTCTTTGAACTACGCTAAACAACAAAAGAATGGATGCAAAAATCTGCAGCCTGTTTTGTTCTCATAATAATCTCCCACTCGCATTCAGGGAATTCTTATTTCTCTCGCATCTTATCAAGGAGTAAAAACGATGGCGCTCAAAATTATTCTCATTTCGTGCGGATGTTAATTAGATTCTTCACTTTAATTAAAGTTCGTAGACACCACACATGAAGTAATATTAAATTCTGTTAGAAAGCTGACACATTTCAAGACATGTACGTGCATATTTATTCAGGTAAATGCAAAGCAGGCCTTGCGTTTTCTTTAATTAAATGCTTATCTGGTGCAGTTTTTGACACAATGTGGATCCATTTCTCTTTTTGTTGCTGTTTATTAATGTCAGATACAACACTTAAGTGATTTCATTTGACATTCATTTTTCAAATATCTCCTTCAATCCCACCTGTCTTTGGAAATAAAGCTTGCCAATGTAGAAGTTGGGGTATTTATGCATTTATGCATGTGAGTAGATGTGAAGGCGCAGAGTGAAGGAATAAAAAGATCAACCAAAGCTCCTCTGAAGCAAATCTTCATGTTGGGAAATCCTTTAATCTGAGTCTTCCTGGAATGACTGAGCAATTAATCTAACCACAGAGACATTTTCTCTCTTGTTGCTGTCTGGTATCTCAGCCTGGTGTTAAATTAATCCTCTGAGTTTTTTTTTTTTTTTTTGCAAAGATCTGGTGTAGTCTTGGTTTTAGGAGGTCTCGTTCACTGGGGCTGAACAGGGAGGTTAGAGGAGAAAGCTTTGTTTGGGAATATACTGCTCTGGAAATAGTTTAAGGGCTGTTTAATTGTTTAATTGTTAATTGTATTTTCTTTGGATAGCTTCTAACTAGTATTAGTACTGTTCAACAAGGGTGTATTAAAAATGTAATTTCTTTTGCTTGATGCTTTTGACCATTGGGTTTGCATTTTTGTCCTTTGCAACATCTTGAGATTGAAATGGCATTGTAAAAACAGTGCTCAAGTACAATTATTGAACTTTTCTCTTGCAAATTAATCTTCCAGAGGGGTATTATAAGAGAAAAAGTGTGCCTTGACCTTAGTTTAATCTGTCTGTTGCGCGTTTGCTGATCCAAGATGAGAGTGTCGCGATGTCAGGCCTGGTGTAGATAGCCAGGATAATTACACCAAACTGCATTTTTATTGGCATTTAATCAAGACCATACACAGTATAATACAGAATAAGAAAGAAAATATATCTTGGTTTTCTTTTTCCACTAACCCTCTAAAAAACAAATGTCATTTTGAAACAGATAGAAAAAGTTTGGTTACAAACATTATACTAAACTATAACATTACACAATACTAAAGGCATTTAAACAGACCATATGATCGATCACATAATCAACTATGCAAATATACAATCCAATGTAAGCCGGTAACACATTGAAAATGCCCCTCTTTCCCACCAATCCGGTAACTTCCATTACTTTCCTGCAGACTTACAAGAGTAGCGAAACATATGAACAGTAGTAAACTTTTCTTAAATGTGGACAGTGGACATTCATGCTACTTAGGAATCCTAAAAATGAATTGCAAATGCTTTAATATTATGCATTTAACACAATAGTGTATATTTGATCTGTTTAGATTATTCCATCTATTTGCAGGGTATTCGAGGGGTCTTAACATGTCTTAAATTTCAAAAACATAATTTTAGCCTTTAAAGGGTCTTTAATTTACTGAAATTTTGTGTTGTAGGTCTTACATCATTTTTAACAGGTCTTATTTTTTGTCTACCTATGTAAAGTTACCCAATCTGGCCAACCAATCACCAATAATTCATCTTAATAAAACAAAAGTTAAATATTTAAATCTATTTACCAATATGGCGTAATTATCTTCCTTAACACCGGTTCAAAAGTTTTCCATGTATTTTAGACAGACTGTTGTGCATGGATATAGTTTTTATTTTAACTAGATTTAGCTTGTTTTGGCAATTTTAAAATATGTTTAGGAAATAACTCAAAATTGTTTCGATAAGGCAAGTTAAAATCATTGACCCAACCATGTCATAAATAGACATAAATCAAAAGAGTCCTAAAAAGGTATTTAAAACTCTTAAATTCGACTTGGTGAAACATGCAGAAACCCTGTATTTAATTATTCTGTGTATATACTCTTTAATCTCTTTCATTTAGGTTTTTAGTTGATTTCATTTAATCTGCTGAATAATAGTCAGATATATTGGACATATTTTTAATTTCTGTTTGTTGGAAAACATGTAAATAACCAAGAACATGGGGTGACTGTAAATCACATTAATTTCTAGTAGCATTTACTAGACTAACTGCAATAGAATACACCTAAATTCAGCCAGGTTATCGGAAAATCCTAGCTTAATTCCTTATTGCTTTTGTGCACTATCCCTCTGGTTTTCAAGTGCAAAATCAGCCTCCGTTTCAATGAAATGCACCATCTATCACAATTTCCAACATGGTGGTGACTTGAATACCTAGAAAACATATGAGCATATAAATGAACATAAATATACAATATTTAGGTGAAGTATTTGTGTATCAGTGGATCCCTAAATAAAATAGCCTTTTTCATGAGCCTACCGCCATTTTGTTTTGTTTACATTTGGTCTGATGGACTGAAATGCTTTGAGACTGAACAGATTTATCTCCTCCAGAAGTATTTCCACCTCTAAATGTGGCAGAAAAGTGATATTCAACACAGGCTGAACAATATATTGTTTCAGCATCAATATTGCAATGTGCACATCTGCAGTCGCAGCGTACACAATATATTTTATTTGTGTGTGTGAAAGTTTGCGACCAGGAGGTTGACCTCTCTCTTGATTCTTCAGGGCCACAGTGTGGTACAATACATTGCACGTTGAGTAAAGTGAATGGTGCGAGTTTCCCTCAGGGAGAACAGAGCTCCGCAACAATAACATCACACAGAGCGCAGATGAATGCACTGAGGTTTATAAGGGACCTGTAGCCTGACCTGAAGAATGTAGGAGCTCCATATAATGGCCAATGAGATACCGGGGAGTCCCAGAACTAGAGATTGTGGGAATGAAAACATGAAGATGGTGACCTCCGCGCACCCGTCCTCCATCTCCAGTGCCGGAGGCTGATTGGCTGCTGATGGAGAGACGGGTGACTGACACATGCTGCTCTTTTTTGCAGTGCACCATGGGATTGGAGAGTTGGGATTGGAATTGTAATGAATTGGGAATTGAAATGGGTTATTTTTTTTCGTATTTTAGTTCTTGCATGGTGCCATTCATATTTCTGACTGGAGAAATGCAGAGTAATCTTAATGTTAAACAATGTCATTTTTATGATGATTATTCTGTCCATATTATGCCATATCTGAGTGGAAAATATATATCTGAGTCTTCCTGGATGCGCCCTATAATCTGCGGTTCAGAATATGCATTATTAATATTGGTTTGGTGATTAAAAACAACTGCAACAAAGCAAAAAAGTTCTGTCTTTGTGCTTCTGATTACCTTTCACATGCACTGTACGTGGAAAGACCTGTCCGTCACTTCTTAGGTTTAAATCTGTGTGTGGAGTTTCTCAACATGGTAAGTGATGGAGATAAAGCTCCAAAGCACAGCACATTGCAGTCAGTGTTTCAACAGACACTCATTGTAAATTCAGACAGACACAAAAAATAACGAATGCCGATTTATTTATTTATTTTAATTAATTAATTTAATTATTGTTTTTTTGTTTTTTGTTTTTTTTGCAAAGATAGCCAACATTAGTGGTCACTAACAGGCGGCTCGATGTCCGCATCCAGACCCAGAAGTGTCCCATACGGACCCTGGAAATACAACGGGTCTGTTACTTTAGTCTTGCTCGCGCTGGGTGTTCTTCCGCACCCGATCGCTTCCACTATTTATTCACTCTGTTTACCTGTTGTCTACTAAGCAAAGTTTTCTTCTCGACTGACTGTACCCACTGAATTAAGGTGCGAGAGAAGAGCCGAACGCTTTCTCTTTACTTAAGTTTCATTCGTGGTGCTGATAAGTGATAACAGAGCTCCCTGGAATAATTGGTAATAAACATGCGTTGTTGCCTTGGGAATGCAAGCATTATGTAAACAGAAGTAATCAATACTCTAATATGCTCAGTTATTAAGATGTGTTGACATTATTATTATCTGCATAATTGGTTGAGACTGTTGAATCAAAATCAGAAAGAGCTTTATTGCCAGGTATATTCACACATACAAGCAATGTTTTTTTTCATGACAGACCTTCTACAGTGCAACAGAATTACAGATACAGGACAAGAAACAGATAATAAAGATAGTTTATTTGTTGTGTCACTATGTAAAAAAATAAAAAATGTAAAACAGAAAAAGGTGAAATTTAACCTTTTTTTCTTTCTTTCTTAAGCATTTTATTTGAACATACAATTTTCAAAATCTTTTATTAAATTAATGGGAGAACATGCAAATCTACAGTCATATGTGTGAATTCTGTTGTATTGTCAGGTGTTTGATAACCAATAATTATGTTTATTGTTCTTTGAAATTTTCTCTAGCCATTTTTTTCCTAAACATAGCACATAGCGTACTGTACCGAAACTGTGGTTCTAAAACTGTTATATAGACCGAACCATGAGTAGATTGAACCGTTGCACCCCTAGTCATGGTTCAAATGTTTAATAGTCATCATATGAATGAGTCTTTGTTGATACAAACATTCCAAACTTGTATTTTTTTAAATCAGGTCTATATGTTTATATTAGTTAATGCTCTGTGACTTAACATAAGCAAAGCATGATGCATTTTAGGGAACATTAACGACAGTTAATGGATTTGATTAATCATGTTAGTCGATGCATTAACCTTTTCTAACAAATGACACCTTATTGTAAAATGCTACCAGTATTTAATATGCTATTATAAAATATTGCTGCTGGTCAAAATGTCTGTGAAAGTGAGAACTCTTTTGGATGTTTTCCAGTTTTGTTATTATAGAGGAAAAATGCTTATATACATAATGTTATGTTATATCTGCTTATATAAAGGCAAGTGGATGTTCAATAGCTAACAAACACATTACAACCAATAGCTCAGCAGAAGATTGTAAGATGTTGGCACGGTGGCTCAGCGGTTAGTACTGTCACCTCACAGCAAGAAGGTTGCTGGTTTGAGTCCCGGCTAGGCCAGTTGGCGTTTCTTTGTGGAACTTGCATGTTGGCGTGGGTTTCTTCAGTAAGCAAAATTGGCCATAGTGTATAAGTGAGTGTGAATGGGTGTGTATGGGTGTTTTCCAGTACTGGGTTGCAGCTGGAAGAGCATCTGCTACCTAAAACATGCTGTAATAGTTGGTGGTTTATTCTGCTGTGGTGACCCCTGATGAATAAATGGACTAAGCCGAAGGAAAATGAATGAATGTAGGTGGGTCTAACAGTTATTGCTCTTACTGTTCTCTTGTTGTCTTTATATCGACAGGAGCAGCTAAATTCAGCTGCTGTCACTTTAAAACCAAGTGGACTAATTCTCTATAATGATGCATGCATTGTTTCCTCTACTGATTGTGTTCACATATGACGTAACTAACTGTGTTTATGAAAATAATCATAATTAATAATTATATATTAGCATTAAATATTAATCAAAACAGTATTCTTTTATTATAAATAAGAGTTCAGCACTGAATTCTCTATAAGAATTTCTTTAGCTTGAATGTTTAAACTTACAGGACCTGAAGTTAACAGCATCAGATGTCAAAGTTTATTTATAAAGTGCTTTTAAGAAGCAACACGTGTCTGCTAAAGTGCTGTACAAGCATACTCCTTTAAAACAAAAATACACATGAATCAAACATTAGACCAACACAACAACTGCAAACCTGAGCTGCTGAGTTGACTTGTTCAGTCATTTCAGTGACATGAATATTGAATAGCAATGCAGGAAACAGTGTGTTAGTGTTTTAATATGGTAAGCTGTCCACATTAAATAAACATGAATTTAGTTTTTTTTTCTAAAGAATGGAGGCAACCAGAGTCCAGTTTCCAACCAGAGTGAGTGCAGTGTGTGTGTGTGTGTGTGTGTGTGTGTGTGTGTGTGTGTGTGTGTGTGTGTGTGTGTGTGTGTGTGTGTGTGTGTGTGTGTGTGTGTGTGTGTGTGTACTGGTATACTCTTGAGGGCGCATTTGGAAAATAAATTATAATTTTCATATAATAAAATATATGAAATCGATCCTCTATTGTTGACATTTCACTAGTCCTCAATAATTAAAAATGCTAATAAATTGGCACAACATGTTTTTATTACTATCTTATGATTGGCATGTTTTTGTGAGGGTTGGTTTATGGCAGTGGTTCTCAATCTCTCTCCTGTAGGGCTGATGCTCCACAAAGTTTAGTTCCAACCCCAATCAGACACACCTGGCCTCGCTAATCAAGCTCTTACTAGGCTTTCTAGAAACATCCTTAAGCTGCGGTCACACTAGAGTTTGAGCATGCTAAATTGTGTTGTACGGTGCTGCGAAAAGGAGTCGGAATAAACAAGATGATTAGACGTTTAAAAAAGCGAGCGATTGGTCTTTACTTATACAAGCTTGAACTTTGCAATGCATCAAACTGTGAAACTTGTCGCACGAGCTTGCATTTCCAGTCTGACGCAGTTGTATGGGTATGAATGGAAGTCTATGGGGAGAAAAGTCCAGTGTGACCGCAGCTCCACAGGCACGTTGGAGCTTAAATCTGCTGGACACCGGACCTCCAGGACTGAGTTTGAGAACCCCTGGTTTAGGGTTAGGGTTAGGGAATAGACTATATCAATAACCTTATATAAAAACAGTGGAAGTCTATGTAATGTCCTCACTAAGATTGAAAAACAAACGTGTGTGTGTGTGTGTGTGTGTGTGTGTGTGTATGTCATTCCCAATGAGATAATCTTGTTGGCTTAGAAACTGCATTTTGTAGAGCATCATATTTGGTACAATTATTGATTAGAGGCTCACATAACACATCAGAAAGGAGCGTTGTTGCAATACCTTTCAGTCAATAGCAATAGTTTGGTCTCCAATGCATGTAGTGTCTCAAGTCAGCACTTTTTTTTTTGTTACGTTTAGTTTTTCTCATTTTAGTATTGACTTGAACTACTTTCCACTTCCCAATAGTCCAGATAAATATTCATTTTGAGCTTTTATGCTACATTTGATACGTTTGCCAGTAATCAATAACGCTCACTGGCTCTATAAATCTATCCATAAATCTCACAAGTTAGCAATCCGATTGGCTATAATGGATATGAGATGAATTATGACAGCTGTTACGAGGGCCACAATGTCGCCAGCGTGTAATTTAATCCTTTTCCCACATCTTGACCCATTATGCTTCAACTGACCGCGCTTTGAGGATTGACCGCAACGCCTTAAAAACAACTCCTCTGGAATAATCAGTCGATTAAACTGTCAAGCCATCATAGAGAGCAAGCATTTCCGGCCCGGATGACTGTTCAATGCAATACTCTTCCCATTTGATTGCTCTTCCACAATCAATAAATAGATGCATGTTACTAGCTAAAGCTGAGTGACAAATGGAGTTCACCCGTTTCTCTTTTCCATGGTTCCCAATCAATAAGATTGTTCAAGGCTCTTGCAGTATAAACAAACAGGTAATAAACTCCTATGGTAGACATGTGGTGTGAGCCACAGCTACTATATATGGGAGTGTTACACCCTTCTCTTTTATAATACTATCTAGGGTTTAATGAAAGGATGACATTTAAAAGATCAGTTTGTACTATCGGCAACCACCTCACACTGGAAACGTAAAAGATGACCGCGAACAATCAATACAAGTGAATTTATTTATTTCCCTTAGGTCACTATTAAATAAATGTTCACAAAGATAAGAAAAAAATATTTACAAAATATTCAACAATATAACAGAAGTGAAAAGTTTGCTAACGATAACTATATCGCGATAACGATAATCTTGCGATATATTGTGCAACCCTACACTTATTCCAGTGTGTTTATTAAACACACTTGGAAACATTCGCATTATTAACATCAGTTGCGTAATGTCTGTATGCAAGCAATTAGATTTTTCAGCAAGGGAGATATGCCTGAACACGATATAATTGCATGATATAAATCATAACGCTCTCAGGGACTTCATCAGCTGCGGTGATGCTACACCATCATCTTGTGCACTGTGAAAGAAATAATGACAGGTTGTGATAGAAGGAAATGTATCTCAACTGCCTGTTACTCATATCTGAAATGCATCTGTGATTTCAGGTTGCTGCTTGGGACAACACGCATGTTTACTGATTTATTTATATACTTCTTATTTTTACTTTGGCTTGAAAATGGCAGATGATTGCCTCAGGAGACAGGAGAGTGCTAACGGATTGTAATTGTTGTAATTCTTTAATAATTTAGCCTACACCGGGTGCATGAAATCACAAATTTAGAGTCTAATAATCATTAATGTGAGTGTTCTTCAGCGCTCTGAGGGTGAGATGTTTTATTTTTTCATGGCATTTGCTTATTTAATGGCATCTTAATGAAATATACACTCTCAGAAATAAATGAACTCTACTGTCACTGGGGTGGTACCTTTTCACAAGGTACAAATTTGTACCTAAAAGGTCCATACTAATACTTCAAGGATACATATTAATACCTATAAAGTACAAAATATTTAGGTACTAATATGTACCCTTGAGGTATTAATATGGACCTTTTAGGTACAAATTTGTACCTTCCGAAAAGGTACCACCCCAGTGACAGTCGCGTACCTTTATTTATGAGAGTGTACAGTATTTGGATTGTTTTGCCACTTATAAAATATAACTTTGATCTCATTAGATGATTAATATCCCGTGTGGTGGCACTGATTGATTAAATTTACTTGTATGCAATCAACAATATTTGGATTCTCAACAAAATATGAGTTTCATAAAATAAAAACATGCATATGTCATTTGTATTTTATGAAAGATCTGCTATTTTCATCCTTAAAGAGATAGATCACCCTAAAATGAATATCTACACACTTTTCACTTGTTCAGAAGATGTTTGAGTTACCTTATTCTGACACAAAAGAAGATATTTTGAAGAAAGCTGAAAACCTGTAACCATTAGCTTTCATAGTGGGAAAAGCAAATACTATGGAAGTCAATGGTTTCAGGATTTTGGCTTTCTTTGAAAGATCTTCTACAGAAGAAAGAAACTTAAACACCTCCGAACAAGCAAAAAGTGAGTAAATTGAGTGTTTTCCTTTAACTGACTCTTATAAATGTGAAATTAAATACGTTTATTGATAGACTGATTGTATGTAATTGAAATCTACAAAATTTAGATTCTAAAATGCTAACCGGTTATCATTATATGTTTGAAACACAGTCCCTCCCCTGCTGTCCAAAGCCACGCCTCCTGAAACACGAACACAAGCACCTTAAAGAAGACAGCAGACAACCCACTAAATCATGTCATTCGCCAGTTAGAAAACTTTACAGTACTTTATAATACTACAATTCTGAACAAAAAACTGTATTATATCTAGCAGGTTTTCACTTTTCACAGAAAACTTGTCATAATGTGCAATATTTCATGCATGCAAGGATCGCTGGTCTCACTCTCTCACACGCTTTGTCCTAAAGCCACTACTGTATGCTAGTGTTTGGCCAGTGGCAAGCAGGAGTTACTTATTACTAAGCCAAACTGACATGCTATTTCAGAGCGAATATTAAAAATAGCATGGTGAACTATATAGGGAGCGCGTCACGTTCACCGGGAGATTTCAGTGGCTGAACAACACATCAGTGCATATAACCCATTCATAACAACTCAATCTACATCAGCTCTGCAACACTAAAAGAGTTTTAAACAGAATATTATATGTCTAAAAGAAATACTTCAGCCAGGGTGTAATTTCTTCCTACAGCACGCAAAAGTAACTCAAATAGTTTTGATTGAGCATTTGATTTTACCGCTGTGTCTCGTGTGCACATGAATGCATAGTGTATGTGTACGTGCAAATGGCGGATCTGCGTGAACCGAGGTACAAATCTACATTTGTTGACAGACAGTTTGGGCTACTTATCAGAAATATGGGAATTATTGGCCCAACAATATTTAATTGGATGAACATTTTTTAGTCTTCTGCCTTACCCAGAATATAAAAATACAAATAAATACTTTTAGATAATTTACTTTAATCACTACTATTGGAATTTGAAGAGACTTTCAACCAGCACAACGAAACATGTTTCTAAAGACAATCACCTACTGCACCTTTAATTATTATTTAATAAAACATAAAATAGTCGGTTGGTTTTATTGCAAATCTTGTGTTTTCAGATTTATTTTTTTTTGTTATTTGTATATAGAAAATTGTTGTAGCATACAAAATATAATGCTGAGTTGCACTATTATTCAGCAACAATTTTTAAGATTAAAATGTTAAATGAGCTTCAAATCATATTTAAATAATTACAGTTATTTAAAATTACAATTATGTCAAATTTAGCTGTTTATTTGTTCACTTAAATGCAAAGACAACATAAAAAAACAGTACCAGGTCAAAAATCATGACTGGCGATATAATGCATATAAAGGTTGCACTAAATAATAAATTAATAATTGTTGTGTTGGTAATGACTGAATGATTTCACTTTAATGAAATCAACAATATTTGGATCCTCAACTGCCACTTAAGCCACCAATTATGACTTTCATTTCATTAATTTTTTTTACATAATTAAAATCAACAATATTTAAAAAGTAATTTACAAATAAAGCATAAAATAATTGGCTGATTTAATTGCAAATCTTCAGATTTTTTAATAATTATTATTGAAAACTTTGTTGTAGGATACATAATATAATGCTGAGTTACACTTTTATTCAGCAAAGAGGATGAAATAAATAACAATTTTCAAGATTACAAAATGGCTAATGAGCTTCGAATCATATTCAAACAAGTACAGTTATTCAAAATTATAATTATGTAGCTTAAATATAAAGTATGTGTTAATTGAGCTCTATATTTGTTCTCCTGGAAAGAGAACCTGTGGAAGCCCAAACGTCCTGATTGGAGATATAATCACTTTTCATAGTTTTTAATGGCTTGAAAGCTTGTTGGCACTAAAAACAAATTCTCGCTTGGTTCACCAAGAGCAGCGTGCATACTTTTAAAAGTGTTGCGTGAAATAATGATGAAATTGTGATAACATATCATCGCCTGCTAGTTCTGACTGTTTCTTAAGGGCACGTAGGGGGAAAAGTATTAGCTTTTGAGTTAATAGCTCATCAGTTAGCGCTGCAGATATAACGAAGTTGACGTGAAGGTCGTGCATGCGGCGTATCACTGAGCGATTCAATTTTGATTAGACAGTTACATAAATCCAATTAGGAAATTGCACCCATCTGCTACCTCATCTGAAGACTAATAATTAAATAAGACTGTGATAAAGAGTTTTAGTGTCCTCTGAGTTTCTGCAGGCTTTAAGAGAGAAACCGAACTGCTCTCTTCCAAACAAAGATGGAGAAGAGAAATGATGGAGGCCTGTGGCGCTGGACTCACATTAGTGCTTTAATGGCCTCTGGCTTCACATTCATATGATTTCATGTTAAACCGGGTGCCAATTCATTAGGAGATTCTAGAGCACTTCAGAGAAAGGGGTCGACCCCCAAATGAAACGGCACAAAGGTGGCAAAAATGAGGAAAAAGACTGAAAAATGAATAGGAAAGCACTGGTGCTCTGGAGCCAGAAAAGAATAAAAGTGAGCCATTTCTCATCTTGGCTGCCCATGGATATGGTGAAGGTGACAGATGGTGCACTGAAGGTTTTGAAATTGGACTTATTCTTTTTACATGTTTTTTCTTTTTTGCTTGCTTCCAGTGTTTGGATTATCTGTTAATGTTGCTTTAGTTGCGTTAGCTAACAAAAAATAAACCAATTTGTTGTTAATCCTTAACTCCCCCTTTAGAAAACATTAAATTAATTGCATTACATAAAATGTGAATTCTTAATTATTCATTTATTCAGTCATTCATTCATACAACATTTGGATTTTTACTTAAAAAATGGATTCATATTTTGCATAACATACTGTAATAGTAATCCTTAAAGATATGTGAATTCATCCAGTACATTTATTTAATAACATAAAATATACAGTGTTTTTGATCCCTAACTACTACCTAAAAATATAGAAAATTCGGTTGCATTAGAAATCAAAATGCATGTGGTATTTTATAGCTATTTAAACATTTCGCAACTACTATAACAATGGATTTGACCAATAAGCAAGGTAAGCGGCCGCTTGGGGCCCCAGGACATCTGGGGACCCCCAATAAATATCTAGAAAATTATATATAAATATAATATTATACCTATAAATATAAACTGAAAGTTATTTACATCTTTATAACCTGTTATTCACAGTCTGTGCAGGTTCAGTTCACTAAAGCAGACAAACAAGCAGTGCATCAGCTCATGTGAGATTTCGCGGCCACGAATACATTATTATATTAAGACAGAAATGACATTTCGGGGTGAATTATACCTTATAACTACAGTATGTGACACTTTCCACACCATTTAGAGGTGTCCATGTTGCTGAGCAACAAATATAAAACGTAAAGACTTGTGCGACCGCCTTTACGCTTCTCTCCTGACCTTGAAAATATAATAAGCTGAATTGTAGAAAAGCAGAATTAAGATCGCCTGTAGGTTCAAATCGAGATCGTTATCTTTTTTTTGAGTAATCGTGCAGCCCTATTTTTGCATATATATATTAGATTAATAAGTACTGAGGCCAAATGTGGAGCTAATCTTACAAAAAAACAAATGATAAAGGTCCAAATATTAGTACACCCACATGTATGTGTTAGTGGAAAATATTAAATACCAAAAAGACACAAATATATGAAATTTAGTTTTTTAAATATGAAATTTTGTAGATTTTTTTATTTAATTAATTTATTTTGCAATACAAATCAGATAAATTCAAATGTACAATTGCAATGTTGATATGTCTTTTTAGACCTATTTTGGTCTTTGGTTTTAGTACATGGCTTGACTCGGCGGCATTGTGGAATATTGTTAGTATTTTCTGGCTCTGTTTCTGATGGCGTGGCAGGACCCAGTCACACCTCAATGGCCCCTGGCTCTCAGTCCCCGGCCTCACCCTCGCCCACATCTCTGTTTCTGGCATCCTTAAGTGAGCGCTCATTCTCACTGCTGCATGCAATTTCACGGTGTCAATCCCTCACCCAAATAAACACGCCCGCAAGAAATATTTAGCTTTTTACCTCAATATATATGAACACACAGCGAAGATGGGAAATGAAATGGAAAAGGGTTTGGATCTCGCATGATTTTACATGTGTTTGTGTGCACTCAACTGTACAGAAAGCACTAGGCATACAACATCTTGACAGTTTCACTCTGATTCAACACCATCCCATGACATCAAACTAAATATTATTCTTATTTACTGCTGGCAAAAACACACCTGATCCCCTGGTATTGATTTGTGTTGCATTGATTCATAATGCATTGGAGCTTAAAGCAATAAATGCAGCATGTCTTGTACCGAATGCATGTAATATTCCGTGATATTGCCAGGAGAATATTGCACAGCGTCTGAGGGAATGTGACATGTTCAAAGCCTCGGGATTATATGTTGATATTCCGAGCATATTCTGAAGCTCTGTCACTCATACGGAGCATATGAAAGTGAATCTGCTGTCTGCGTAAGGCGTGAAGGAGAGTCTCCGGAGGACTGCTGGTGCATGCCATTTAATACTGAGCGCAAATTACACAGCCCTACAGTGGCTTTTAGCGTGGAGATGCAGATGTTCAGAGATGTGTTTGAACTGCATGGCCTAATAGAAATATATGATTCTGTCAAGCCGCTCTTGGAACTTGATTGGACAGGTGACAGCTTTCCAGCGAGCCAATCAGTGTGAGGGCTTGGGTTGTCAAGATTGGTTTTTCACCTGAGGAATCGAGTGTTTTTAGAGCAATTTTTGCACGGGATCTTTCGGTATAGAAGAAATAAAGAGTTAATTTGAGATTGAATATTATTTTTATTTAGACATGATGGTGTGCATGTGGCCTTAGTGAGCGGTTTTCAAAATAGTGTCCAAGAAATTGGATTGACAAAGACTTGGCATTAAGGTTTAACATGGGTTCTTTGCAAGGAGATATTTCAGATGGTGATATTTGAGGGTTTTTGATCTTCAAATTGGCTCAAAAGACATTACATTTATCTTGAAGGGAATAATTTTGTTACAATAATATTAATTACAATTTTATTATATATATTAGGCCTAATAGAAATATATTATTCTGTCAAGCCGCTCTTGGAACTTGATTGGCGAGGTAACATCCCAGCTAACCAATCAATGTGAGGGCTTTGGTTGTTAATTTTTTTTTTTTTGCACAGGCTTTTGCGATTGTAATAGTACTTCCGATTCAGTTTCCTATGGGAGAAATTAGTAGGAATAAAAAATATTGCAATGGCTGAGCCCACTCATACATAAAGAATAGGGTCCGTAGAAGAAATTAAGAGTGCATTTGGGATCGAACATCTTTCATTTAGACATGATGGT
>NC_079458.1:41037812-41112812 GCF_903798145.1 Danio aesculapii
TATGCAACATTTGTTCATGTGCCATATAATGTCATTAAGCACATATGTGCTGCCTTGAGCTCATATGTTGATGTGCTGTATGGAAACTGGCACTCGCAGTGATGCTGGTTGGGTATGACTAAAGCATTCAATATTTATTTCACACCTCATCATCTGTGAATTACTCAGTGGGATATTTAATGCGAATTTCTGCGTTCAGTACCGATATAAAGCTCTTCAGCAGCATCAGGAACTAACAATTCAGCATTATGATTTGGTTTTATCAACTGAGTTTAGAAACAGTTTCAATGGAACGTATAATGGCAGGCGCATGCATGCTATTTATATTTAATGTCATCTGGTTTGTGTGTTTAATAAATGTGTGGGAGGATAACAAAATCAAAACAGAAAAAAACTTACATATACCGTACGATATGACAGAAAACTGTGATGGTTTTAAAACCTTGACTTTTCCAAACCGCGGTAAACCTTGAAGCCGGTTATCGTCCCATGCCTAGTTTCAAGTAGCTAAATTTTCATGCTCGGGATATCACATCCACCTCATTTTGAGCCAGGAAAAACCCTGACATAGCTCATAACAGTTGAAAACTCTTGTAGTAACCCAGAGTAAAACTCTTTCAATGAGTACTGTATAAACTGTTGAACAACACGCATAACACTTTATATTATACAGTATACTTCTATTGCCAAGCTTAATAACTCCTGCACAGCACACAGTTAAAGCCCGTTCTGTCCTTGAGAGAGAGCGCAAACGGCAGCAGAATTGCTTCATTATGGGTAGGTGGCTCCATCACAGTGAATGGACACTGAAAACGTGTGTGTGTGTGTGTGGATCAGTGTGCATTTAAAAGCATCCTTTTCGAGTCTGTTCTGTAGAGGAGCTTACTGTATGGATAGTGAGACAAACCTGCCAGTAGCTCTCCTCGTTGAATAATTCTTGTGTCTAGATGTAGTAGGAGTCTGACATATGCTATTGCTGCTAAGGGTTGCTGAGCTGTACAGTGTGTTGGTAGCCCAAGCGTATCTTATCTCTCTCTGCAGGTGAGAGATTCTAGCACCTTCTGAAAGATGCTAGTGTGAAGCAATGCACAGTACTAGTGCTAACTTTAATACAGTGATACTGTTGTCATTTGTAAGCAGGGAAAGGCAGGGCTAATGCCACACCAACACGTTTTTGTTGTCAGTTATACTTTGTTATACAGTTAATACCATAAATAAGCACATGACAATTTAGATGTTAGTATTGCTCTACATTATATCAACATTTTAAGTCAACATTTAAAAGGGGAGCACTGGCTAAAATTACTTTGACAAGCGCAATCTAGTTATAAGCTTTATAGTAATCATTTTAATTCTGGATGATTAGTAAAATGTTATGCTGGATACTAATGTACAGTTAGCATGCTTGGTGTGATTGGGTTGTTGCTAGAAGGGATACAGCTGCAGTCAGAAGTATTCATTTCATTCATTCATTTCCCTTCGGCTTAGTCTTTTATTTATGAGGGTTGCCACAGCAGAATAAACCACCAACTATTGCTGCATATGTTTTTACACAGCGGACACCCTTCCAGCCGCAACCCAGTACTGGAAAACTAGTATTAATTTATATTATTTTATTCAATTACAAATTAATTGTATAACATTTAATACCTACTCCTCACGGTAATGTAAAAACAGTAATTATAATAATTATTATTTATTAAATTACTCCTTAATTGTATATTATTAACGTAAAACCCAAGCCTAAATATACCCCTCATAGAAATGTAAAATTACAGTAATTTTATTGTTGTATTAATACAATTTATTATTGTAACTTTCAGCTGCAGCTGTATCCCTTTACTGTGTGACTGATGCAAGCGGCAACATCCCGCTCTCTCTCGTAAAGCAAATACAGAAGTAACTGATGGAAATTCCGTTAGTCCTGGCTCCATAATAGAGCAGATTTTTATTGACCCCGATGTTAAAATGGCCAACTTTACAGCAGAAAAAAGGTGTTTACAGTCTGGTACAAAAAACGATTTTGGTTCGTATAGCTAATATTACACTCTGTGACAACTGTGAGGGGATAAACTTTTGTATAACTCATCCGTTTCACTTATATTAAGTATGCATAATTAAGGGCGTGGCCACTTGAGTGACAGTTAGGTCTTGATGGCTGTCTTCATGTCACCTCAACTGATTCCGGCTGATTAGCCGCTGAACTTGGCAAATACATCGTATTTTTGTTTTGTTTGATGTGGCTTTACACAGTCGACTGCCTTTTGGAAATATTTCTTACAATTATCAGATAATATGGGCGTTTGTAATAATATAAGTAGTTATTGTTAACTTCCGGCAGAAACTGTATCTATTTCCACAGCGGAATGAACCGCCAACTTATCCAGCATATGTTTTACGCAGCGGATGCCCTTCCAGCCGCAACCCATCTCTGGGAAAATAATACAATTACAATAAGAGCATTATATATATATATATATATATATATATATATATATATATATATATATATATATATATATATATATATATATATATATATATATATATATATATATTACCTTGAATGTATTGTTTTTATTGTATTGTTGTTTTTTATGTATCGTTTTTTTATTGTTATTGAGTTTTTAAGCTAAAATGGCTTGTTGTGTATTCTCTGTTAAACACTTATTGTATATTTATTAGTACCTGGCCAATTTTACTAACATTATTTTAGATTTTTACATTTTTCTACTGTTTGTGTTATTTGACTTTGACTATAAAATGATGCAAGCCAAACTTGAACTTATACTTTATCAACAGGCTATCTGACCCAGCGTCTTTTATAAAATCCTTGATGTTTTCTATTTTGTTTTTAACATTCTTTGCAGTGCACTTGACACAGTTTATACACATTTGCAGACACATCTGTGTGTCCTCTGTTTCACCTGCTTTCAGTAATCATTATTTATGTCTGTGTGCCTCTTTTTGACACACCACCTCACTCTCACTTGAACCAAAAAGATGACTATAAAACTTTCGCTTATTCCCCGTGGTTCATCATAGGTTGATGGCTGTTTTCAGCTGTTATGATGAACAAGCATTTTTATATAGGTAAATAAATTGAGCAGTATTTTATTGCGCATCTTTATTTGTCAATAGTTCATTTCCATGGGCAGCACGGTGGCTCGGTGGTTAGCACTATCCCCTCACAGCAAGAAGGTCGCTGGTTCGGGTCCCATCTGAGCCAGTTGGCATTTCTTTGTGGAGTTTGCATGTTCTCACCTGTGCTGGCATGGGTTTCCTCCAGATGCTCCGGTTTCCCCCACAGTCCAAACAGATGCACTATAGTGGAATTGAACTAAATTGTTTGTAGTATATGTGAATGTGTGTATGGGTGTTTCCCAGTACTGGGTTGCAGCTGGAAGGGCATCTGCTGTGTAAAACAAATGCTGGAATAGTTGGTGGTTCATTCTACTGTGGTGACCTTTGAATTAGAGACTTAAGCCGAAGGAAAATGAATGAATAAATGAGTTAACTTCCATGAATTACAGTGCATTGTGCTCCTGTTTGTAGCGCGACATCGAGTTTTTACTAGCTTTTACACCTTCTAAACCTGCAAGCATCTGACCACAGCAAACACTCTGCTGTGAAAATGCCATAAGTGTACCGATTTATGTCCAATTTACCTTGAATCTTGGTTGCTTCCAGTCCAAACAATTTTTCCATTTCAGCAGGAATGAAATAGGATGTTTTTTGGACAGAGTGCAATCCACCTCAGAGAAAGAACAAACACACGTGAAGTCATTTTCTTGAGACACGCGATGAAGAAATGAAATGCCTCGACCGTCACCTTTGACTCTTCCTGGACCAGAATGAAACAGAATCATAACTTCATAGAAATAAAAATGGCAGCGGCTCTTATGCTACATCAAGCCTGTGACCCTCGACCCCTTTATAGGTCATGTGTAAAGCTCTCTTGAAAAGCAGGATTGGTGTGTCCATCTATCTCGGCAGATGAAAGGCAGACGCAGGTGCAGATGTGTCATGCGCTACAGGTATTTATGGCTGCTGGAACGCCTTACGATCACTGTGGCGTATCGTGAAGGAAAAGCTTTGTGAATCATCCGTGTACAGAGATGATCAGGATGATGTGAAGTAGCAGATATAGCTTAAGGCTGGTTAGGAGCAGCAGTCACCGTTTAGCTCATGAGAAATACACTTAAACTCAGGAGACTCTAAAACAGTGGTCACCAACCTTTTTTAGCCACAGATTTCTAACATTGGCCTTGCTGAAAGGCAAGATCTCCCCATCAAAAGGCTAGAAAGGGTGGCACGGTGGCTCTGTGGTTATCACTGTGCCCTCACAGCAAGAAGGTTGCTGGTTTGAGTCCCGGCTGGGCCAGTTGGAATTTCTGTGCGGAGTGTGTTGGTGTGGGTTTCCTTCGGTGTGGGAGTCCAAACACATGGGCTATAGGTGAATTGAACAAACTAAATTGGTCGTCATTTCTGTGTGGAGTTTGCATGTTCTCCCCGTGTTGCCAGGGGTTTCCTCCGAGTGCTCCGGTTTCCCCCACAGTCCAAACACATCCGCTATAGGGGAATTGATTAACTAAATTGTCCGTAGTGTATGAGTGAGTGTGTGTGTGTGTGTTTCCCAGTACTACATTGCGGATGGAAAGGCATCCGCTACATAAAACATATGCTAGAATAGTTGTCGGTTTATTCCGCTCTGGTGACCCCTGATAAATAAGAGACTAAGCTAAAGGGAATGAATAAAGCTAGATTTTTAATTTGCATTTCTAGCTTGAGACCATGTTTAAACTATATAAAAGCACTAGTTTAACCCACATTAAACTTTTTCAATTGATACAACTAAGAAAATCTCTAACAATTCATCTGGATTTGGGAGATTTGGGTGACTGTGACATTTAGCGATAGTCAGATTATATGAAGTGATTAAAAAATTCTCCGGGACAAATATGATAAAAAAACAAAAGATTGGTTAAATTATTTTCAATAATCCATTCACTGGTCTACATTTCTCCAGTTCATATAATCTCAATGAAACAATGAATACATTAATTAATAAATGGAAAAACTTTCTTCTCACACTTGTCTACTTTTCAGACCAGAACCAATGTAGGTCTAATCTTACTTTTTTCCACATGGAAAATTGATTGGATATGTTTGGTTTGCTTTTGGTGGATCTCAATGGGAGTTAAAGGTTAGTCCCGCCCTCACAGACAAAAAAAAGATTAATTGGATTCATTACATTTTGTTAAAGGGAACCTATTTTACCACTTTTTCAAGATTTAATATAAGTCTTTTGTGTCTCCGGAATGTGTCTGTAAAGTTTCAGCTCAAAACACCCATCAGATTATTGATTATAACTTTTTAAATCTGCGAAATTTGAGCTGTTATGACACTGTAGCTGTTTTTGTTGCCTGTGCCTTTAATGCAATTGAGCTGGTTCTCCCCGCCCACCGCTCCCACATGCATGTCAGAGCCATAACCTTCACATCAGATAAACTGCACAGTGACAGACAACAATGAAGCAGATCTCCCTTACTTACTTTCCTAACTGTTATTGTATTTGTTGTGGAGTTAATTCAAGCCTATTATAGTTAATTCAAGTTGTTATAAAGTTTTCATGCGTGCACAAACACGCAAGTTTAGCTTTGCACTTTTTGCATGGTAAATGTGACAGCATACACTTTATTATACATTGCTATATAGATATTCGTTATGTTAATGTACAAAATAAATCTGATTTAATGTCCACAAACCGAGATCTTCTTCTATAATTGCACTGATATGCGGCTGTGGTGATGAATTACCTAGCAATTTTACTGTCTTTATTACAAACATGTCCTGTTTTAAAAACATTTTAAACTTGTAAAACTCAATCTTGATCACATTTGATGATGATTGATGATCACAGAGAGCTGAACAGATCTTTTGGTCCCGGTTGCTTTGTGCATGTCCTGTCTTGTCGATACGATTATACGCATTACTACAGAAACATGTTAATACACAGCTGTCAATCAATTCGGTGGGTGGGGAATCCGCATTCCTACGTCAAGTTTGCGATGGGCCTCGTAATGGGAGGGATTTAAATCCTATTCTAACATCAGGAAATTAAAATAAAGAGACTTATTGTGTTTCTATCACTCCTGTATGACTGTGGACACACTATACCTGCACGCAGTTCTGTCCAAACAGCTTACAAAAGAAGATTTTCATCATAGGGGCCCTTCAAAGTGCAAACTATTTTTACATGGGCTGAATGTAAACAAACAAATTAAATATAGTAATGATGAACATAATTTGTTTGTTTCAGCCCATATCACTTGTTTGCAAGCACTTATCTTACTTATTTTTCAGTGTGACATTTTAAATATGTTTTAACATCACAAATATCCCACCAAGACAGAGAACGGCAGTATTTATCAGTTCACTCTTCTATTTTTTCTCTTTATTTTGGTCCTCCCCACACCCGCAGCCTCCTTTCGATGCATCTGCCTCTCCTGATAAGGGCCGGCAGACGTCACCTTTACAGCATTATTAAACCGTTTCTCCCGGGCAGGATTGAAATGATTATCTCCTCAGGCTGACGGTAGAAAGTTAGCAGATAGCCCAGCTCCATCCCAGACCTATCTGGACCTTGGCTTTGAAGCCGGGGACAGACTGGCTGGGTGGTTGAAGATTACGCCGCTCGCTTAAACCCGCCACAATGAGGGGAGTAAATAAGGAGGAGAAGAGATGATAACAGGACTGTCTGCTCCTCCTGTCTCTCTCTCTCTCTCTTTTCTGTCTGGGATGGCAGTGTGCTGACGAGGTGCCAGGACTTACTGTCAAGGAGAAAGAGGGCAGGATCGGTTGCAGAATAGAGAGAGAGAGACTTTCTCTGAGTCTAAGCCTCTCTTTCTCAATCTCTTCAGCTCTCGGGACTTTCCTTATCATGCACATTATGTATGCACAGCATGCAGCGTGTTGTGCTTTGAAATGAACCCTAAAATCTTGCAACCTGTCTCGGTTTATTATTTGATTGGGTTAAGGTAAGTGATTGCAAACAATTTATAACCGAATTTAAACAATCAAATGTATTAATGTTCAACTTAATTTGTTTGTTTAAAATCAGCATGTATGAATTGTTTGCAACCACTTACCTTAAAACAATAGTAAATGCAATGACTTATTTATTTCAGTGTATTGTTTTTTTTATATATATATATATTCTCCAGAATGTTATTCACAGGAGAGGAGCGGCTGTTTTTTTAGTGTTGTCATCCATGCATTAGTTTAGTTAATTTCGAATATGTATGTTAGAGCTGTGAGCATCAGTCTTTGAAAAGTGTTAGTGAAACATTTGTCCTGAGATTCTAAGTAGAGTGAGAAATATGGTCACATATGATCATTAGGGTTGAATCGTGATCCCCCGCCCCTGTCGCTCGAAAAATACGCACACAGGCTCTGTTTACACCAATACGTCTTGGTTTTAAAACGGCATTTTAGAACGAAAACGATTCACATCCACACTGGCGTTTCACCTAGCATTTCTGAACAACCCTCCATCCACACTATACTGCTGAAAACGCACATCACGTGACCACACACACACACTCTGTCATGCGCTGCAACGTATGCGCACGTCTGAGCTACAGCAGTCATGGGAGCTTTGAGCACAAAACCTCAGAGAGCAGTGCACGTTGGACAGTTTATCAAGGATCTACTGCTGAATGGCGTCTCACTATAGTTGTTAAACGTGATATTTAATTCATCTTGTCTCTATCTAATGACTCTTCTGTATTTTAAGTCTATCAGGTAACATGTCACAGTGTCAGTACACTGCTTCAATCTTTCTCTTTAACGCTTGTACTTAGTAATTTTAGTGAAAACCTAAGATACTGTTGGTTGTGCTCCTTTTTTACCAACCAAGTTTGTCGACGCCATTATAAGGACACAGATCACTCTGCTTATTCATGCCAGAGTCCCGCGGAAAAAGTGATTGACAGGTGATCATTTGTGTGTAACTTATCTTTATTTATGTATGATTTGGTTATGGGTAAAACAAAAGGTAGTTGAAATGGTTGGCTACAAATAATTAATTTGTTATGAATTAATTAATTACACATAAATAATTCATTTATTACGACGATGATGCCATCGTCCATTACGGTGTTTCACATTAGACATCATATGATGCCAAATTGTTCGACATCGCCCGACCCTAATATGAATTTCTTCATATATACTTGTCAAAAAAAAAAAAAATGTCAAAAAGTATATGATGCTGACTGATATATAAAAGTGATTGAATTTGCAGAAATGTTCTATTTCATGATGTATATTATTATCATGATATTGAGAATCTCAGCCACTTTCCCTGAGTCTAAGCCTCTCTTTCTCAATCCCTTCAGCACTCAGGGCTTTTCTTATCATGCACATTATGTATGCGCAGCATGCACTGTGTTGTGCTTTGAATTGAACCTTAAAATCTTGCAACCTGTCTCACCTTATTATTTGTTTTTTGAATATTCTCCAGAATGTTATTCACTGGAGAGGACGGGCTGTCTTTTTTAGTGTGAAACGATTGAATTAGGCAGGCAGAAACGAGTCTGTTGTCCATGTATTAATTTAGTTAATTAGCTGTTTTTATGTTGGAGCTGTAATCATTAGTTTTTGAAAATATTTCATATTTGGAAAAGTGTCAGAAGGTGAATTTTCAGACGAATCCTCTGTTGAACTGCATCCCAATCATCACAAATACTGCAGAAGACCTACTGGAACCCACATGGACCCAAGATTCTCACAGAAATCAGTCAAGTTTGGTGAAGGAAAAATCATGGTTTGGTGTCACATTCAGTATAGGGGCGTGTGAGAGATGTGCAGAGTGGATGATCAACATCAACAGCCTGAGGTATCAAGACATTTTTGCTGCCCATTACATTACAAACCACAGCTGAGGGCAAATTCTCCAGCAGGATAGCGCTCCTTCTCATACTTCAGCCTCCACATCAAAGCTCCTGAAAGCAAAGAAGGTCAAGGTGCTCCAGGATTTTCCAGCCCAGTCACCAGACATGAACATTATTGAGCATGTCTGGGTTAAGATGGAGGAGGCGTTGAAGATGAATCCAAAGAATCTTGATGAACTCTGAGAGTCCTGCTAGAACGCTTTCTTGATATGAGTCACACAGAAATGTATGGATGCAGTCCTCCAGGCTCATGGCACAATATTCATTCGGTTTCCACTGCAGCATGACCACATATTTTATACTGGATATTATTTCTGTTAATGACGAGACTTTTGTCTAAGCAGAGTCAGACCTTACTGTCCTAAAGAAATCATTCAAAATCAAGACATGATCCTATTTTATTGTGCTCAAACAAGCGTAATCTAGAGGCCTTTGCCTTTCATATAAGCCACTTCTGTTACATGATAGTCTGATTCTGATTGTCAAGTTATTATTTGTTGTTCCTAAAACGTGAATAGGCGACAAGGCTTTTGTCATACAGGTAGTGTACTGTATATTATCATAAGAGATTTTTGTCATATCACCAAGAATGTTATTCACTAGAGAGTACAGGCTGTCTTTTTAGCATGAAATGATTGAATTAGGCAGGCAGAAATGGGCCTGTTGTCTGTGTATTAATTTAGTTAATCTCCAATCATTTATTAGTGGTATTGAGTTTTATGCTCTGAATATTTTAAAAGCAATTATGATTTCAACTGCCGAATGGCCTGGCAAATAAACTTTTAATTCTCGTCAGGGGGAAATTATTTATTGTCCTCCGAGTTTGTCTTTTAATTGAATTCTTTTCCTTTACAATAGTAATTACCGCCTTATTCAAATTAGTCGCTACCTTTAATAAGGTTGTTGACCTTAAAGTCTGCTTGAACAATGAAGCAAGTTGGGCTAACAACCGAATAATTACAAGAGTCATGCCGTGAAGATTCATTAAAATAAATACTTCCCAGTGTACTGCGGAGTTAGTTAGTAGTCTGCCGGGATATGAAAAGGTTAAGAAGGGCTCCACATCATTTTATTTATTTCATTTCGTCTCGTATTGTGTTGTAAATGGGGGTTGCAGTCAATTCAGCACAGGGGACATGCTCGGTTTGAAACATTTCAGAATACGCCTCCACTTTTGGGAAATAATTAACAAGCAAGTATCTTAAAAATAATATGCAGTTTAAAATAGAAATAAAAATGTCATTTTAGCACCAATTTATTGAATACAGAAATATGAATAGTATTGAGTAAATTACCCATTTTATTCTGCCTCCTAATTTGTATATAGTGTAGATATACAGTGTGGCCCAAAGGTGTTTTTGTGCATCAAAACAATCAAATGACTTTGAATTATAATGACTAGCATAGCAAAAAGGGTCTGTCAAGTGTCTTGTTTTTCAGAGGATATTAAGAGTAGGTCTGTCACGATATCTGTTTTTTGTTGTATGATATATTGCACCAAAATAGATTGCGATAAAGGATATTTTAAGATTGTCAGTTTAATGCCACTCATATAATGCCTGAATGACAATATAATATCATCACAATGCAAGTGCACTCTTCCGAAGAACACATATTTCATTCTGAAGAATATTTCATTTAATTATAGGCATTTTAACTATTTAATTTTGAGGCATTGGCATAGGCTGTGATATCTGCTACCAGATCTATTATCCTTTGTCAGACACCCACATGAAAATATACTAAAGTAATTTATAGTAAATACTACAGTGTTTTTTAACCATACTGACACTGATGGCCCGTTTCCACTGAGTGGTACAGTACGGTACGGGTCGGTACAGGTCACCAGGCTTGCGTTTCCACTGCCAAAAGGGTACCAGTGGTGTATGACAGAAAGTTTCAGTCAACGTCATTCTCGCTGGAGGAAATGTCAAAGTAAAGCTGTACGGGTCGCTCAAATATCATATGAGAAGCACTTCTCACAAAACAGATGCTTTATACACATAAATACTTGTGTTTAAATGTTCATTACTAACCTTTCTATAAACAGGATTTGATTATAACTGCAGATCAATAATCAAAATAGCCTACTGCAACGTCAGCGATTACATAAAATTAATAAATAAATGAACATATATGAACACATACACACCCTTACAGTCTCTGTTATGTTACCAATTACATACATACAGCATACATTTAGTCCTTATTTGGGTTAAAAAAACAACATGAAATAAAGCCCACAGTCAGTGCAGACCTCTCATCTGTATGATTAATCTTCAGCAGCACATGTGACCTCTGTTAGAGAGTAATTCTGTCATTCAGAGTTCATAATAGTCCAAAAGGTGATGGTAATAGGTAAAACATGGCTCTTTGTTCTTGTCTTAAGTTGAAAGAATCATTTGCTCCTTTGTTTTTTCGAGCTTCTCATTTGTTTTTTGGAGCTTCACTCTCGTGTATTTTAGTTTCTAAAAGGATCAAATGTCAGAGGCACTTCAATAATCACGCATACTCAAGAAGTTCGTTATTTGAAATATATAGACGCGCGAGGAAGCGAAACCGCTCGCACTTTAGGCCTTTTAAACAGCTACGGGTTACAGGGTAGATTCTGCTCCTCTTCTTGGCTTTGTGGCTGTTCATCAAGAAAACGACAATATTTGTTTAAGCTAGGGTCGACCACGGCTGGTTATTATATGTATATATTATTACTGTGTACTGTCTCGGCTGTGTAATTAAAAATTGGAGGATCTTTTGTTTTCTTTTTTCTGGCTTGTGTACATGCTAGTCACATATCTCTGTAAACAAATAGCGTTCAGCTTTGTGTCTAGCTCCGCCTTTTGGTACCCTTTTGTTATGCTAGGTAACCTTTCGAAAGGGTACCCAAAAAGTGGTACGGCTCGCTTTTTGGTACATTTAGACAGTAGAAACTCCCATAAAAACATACCATACCGTATCACTCCGTGGAAATGGGCCATGATAGCTCCAATAGAGATAGAGATTGTTGCACAATCAGCTAAAATGTTGCTAGAATTGGTTTTAATGTATAGGCGATTATATATTGCATCATTAACAATGATTGAGGTCCTGTCCATGTGTTGTGCGATAAGTTCATATATTGATTATTGTGACAGGCCTAATTAAGAGTTTTATGTTTATTTTATTTCTTGCAAAAGTGAATGGCACAATCCACCTATTATAATGCTATTATTTTTAAATAATAGACAATAAAATACCATGCACCCCTGCTATATTTTAGTAAAGCTTTTTATACACAGTTGTAATGAATATAGATGGATGGATTGATACTCCTGCACATCTAGTCACTTTCTCTGATTTTCCTGTCAGTATATCACACAGACCTGAAACCACACACACCCGCACACACACACAGTATAATTAAAGAACTGGAGCAGGCCAAGCTGCTTCATCTGCATCCATCTTTTTGGCCGGAGAATGAGCTAGATCTGCCAGTTTATTAAAATCATGGGCCAGTCAGAAAGAGATGAACTGGCCTGAAATTTGAGGCCACAACGTCCGTCACATCTAACGTGTGCAATTGTTTGCAGCTGAAAATTCAAGCTTTTTAAACCACATTAGGTTGGATGAGGATTATACATTAGAAAAAGTGCTTGAGCTTCTCTGGATATTCTTTTTTTATTTGTATGTGAATCTATGGTGGGGAAAAAAGTTTTATACATGTTATTAGTTTGTATTGCTACAAAAGCTTATGTGTCAGCATAGTGGCAGATTCAAAACAGGACTAACGTTATCTGTCTGAAAAAACTCAAACGTGAAAAGTGGCTTGTAAGAAAGTCATTGTTTCTGCTACACTCATTCTTCCATGGCGGGGCGCCACACAAAAATTCATTCCTGCCACGGCTAATATATGAATATGAATTAGCATGTTGCTAGTATGTTTCCAGATTTCTATCCCTCAAAAGCGTGCTTCCAAAATACTTGATAAAGATAATGAAGAAAAAATAAAACTGAGCTTGCTAATTTAATTATTCTTCTGACATTATAAGTGATTTACACATTGTATTTAATAATTAATGCTTTCTTTATAATTTTATATACACCGATTCATCATAGAAACATAATGAAACCAGAACCAAGAAATTGAAAACAATAAAATTTAAATGAGATATTAAAGTTTGAAGGCAAACTTTATGGCGGCTTAAGAAAGTAGTTTTAGTTTGAAAAGTATGGACAGATTTATTAGATTAGAATGATTTGTGTTTTCAGTATGAATTAGCATGTTGCTAGCATGTTTTCAGATTTCCAACCCTCAATAGTGTTCTTTTAAAATACTTTACAGTATACAATACATAGACAATAAAGAAAAGAAAAAAACTGAGCTTTTTAATTCATATATTCTATTGACATACTGAGTGATTAATCTATACATTGATATTAATAATTAACATTTTGATATGAACCATAATTTGATATGATGAAAGCAGAAGCAAGACATTGAAACTGAAACAATAAAAGGCAAGCAAGATATTAAAGTTTGAAGTCAAATTTTGTGGTGGCTTGAGAGTTTTAGTTTGAAAAAGTATGAATATATTTATTAGTTTATTACCATGAATTAGTGTTATTAGCGTGTTTCAATTATACATTAGCATGTTTCCAGTATGAATTAGCATGTTACTAGCATGTTTCTGCATGAATTAGCATATTGCTAGCATGTGTTCAGTTTTCTGTCCCTCAAAAGTGTTTATCCGTAAAACCTAAAGATAATAAAGAAAAGACAAAAACTGAGCTTTTTAATTAATATATTCCATTGAAATTATAAGTTATTAATCTGTACATTAATAATTAATTTATTAATAATTAATTAATTTAATAATGAACACTTGATTTGCGTAGCAGTTTATTTACACACATTCATTATAAAAACATAATGAAACCAGAACCAAGATATTGAAAACGATGAAAGTCAAAGGAGATATGAAGTAGTTTTATTTTAAACAAGTATGGATAGATTTATTAGCTTATTAGCCTATTAGGATGAATTAGTGTTATTAGCATATTTCAAGTATGAATTAGCATGTTTCCAGATTTCTGTTCTTCAAAAACATTCATCCAAAATACTTAAAGATAATAAAGAAAAGATCAAAACTGAGCTTTTTAATGAATATATTCTACTGACATTATAAGTTATCATCTATACATTGTAATTAACAATTAACACTTTATATTGCATTTTATATACAAGCATTCATCATAGAAACATGCACCAAGACATTGATGTTGAACACAATAAAGTTCAAAATGAATTGTTGACGGTAAGTTTGCGAGACCAATATATATTTTCTATAGTTTTTCAATATACCAGAAATCCCTTTATTTTTCTCCTTTGCTCGTGCCTGTTTGACACATATTGTATGAAAGCATTGTCCCGCGCTCACCCAGACTGTTTTTATATTTCCATCGCTCTGTGATTGTGTTATATTGGAGGCCGACAGCAGATTGAATCTCTGGCTCTGGGGATTAATTGTAGTTTTAGTAGGTGTCTCAACACTTGGCATCTCCTGTGGTCTTTCTCTCTGGAGATCTGTGCCTCTTATGAAGAATAATCTACAACAAACACACCAGCTCTGGGAACACATTTCTTAATATGGCCTGGTCTATGGGGGCTGGTTTACTCAGGTTTTGATGGTTATTAATTCTGTTGTCCCACAGTTCTTCACATTTTCCCTCTGAGTTGTTTTGTACCACCCCACTTTATCCCTTTGGGGCGAAGAAAGAGGGTTTATAGCACAAGCTAATGTGTATTCTCTCTTATTCACAGAGTTTATTGCCAAATTTGTTTCTACCTAAATGGGTGAAAATGCTTGGAGCCCATCAGCAATTAAGTTGATACAAGGAAGGGAAATGGGTTTACGAACTGGCGCTAATGTTTGCCTTAATTTTATAATTTCGTTTTGAGGAGCGGACAAAATTGGATTTTACAGGGATGGTTTTTTAATGAAAATGGAGGAAATCAATGCTGGATTAATGGATTTGAGTCATCAGCAACATTTTGAATAGATTGAAACACAATGTTCTGATGCTTTTGACTAAAACTGACCAGTTTTTGACCAGTAAACATCAACACTGATTTCTGTGCATCTCTCGGAGTTTATCATCCAGTCACATTGATGCAAAATACATTGCCAAAATATATATATATATATTTTCTCCTGATATTAATACTCATTTACTCTTTGTAAAGTGTTTATTTATATATATATATATATATATATACATACATACATACATATATACATATATACATATATACACACACACACACAAACGCATACAAACACACACACACATTAGGGTTGTTGCGATACCATTAATTAATTTTACGATTCTAGACCAGCTGTATCATGATACCAAGTAGTATTGCGATACTGTAATTCATAACTCAAATTATACAAAAATAGTCAGAAATACTATATTAAACATGTTAGAAATGGTCTTAAATTTCATTCATAATTCCCTTATTATTTAAAAATATGTATTCTTTATTTTTGTTTATTTTGTAGATAACTGGCCAACAAAAAATGCATTAAACATACAAATTAGACCAAATGAAATGTGTTACAAAATAGCATTTTTCCAACAAAATTCGGCTATATTAAGTGGTATATTAAGTGGTCAGAAATTGTTTCAATGATTCCTGTTGCTATTTTGGTTTTTTTACCTGTTGTTTTTTTGTTTTGTTTTGTTTTTCAGTCTTATCAGGTAACAATCAAAGGTAATTCATAAATTTCACTTTGTGAGTCGTTCTTTTTAAGAGATTGTCGCGGTTGTTGTAGCTACTAAATCATATTGAGAGCAACAGAAATGAACCGATTCAGATGTGCGTTTGAAACATCAGAGAACTTGAAACCTTAAAGGGCTCCACAGGCTATTAAAATAAAATGGTCTATCGTGCACAAACGTGTGAGCAACGACAATACTACCGTTTACAAACTACAGTGGCACCGCCAGTATTTTGGAGTCGTAGTATCGCAATACTTCCATAGCACTGGTAAATCGTGCAACCCTAACATATACCCAACCCCCATGGAAAATGCAAGTAAAAGAAAGTAGTGATTTCTAAAGTTACTTTGACTTGTATTTTATTGCAGCCGATACAGGAGCACATCATTTAATGTGTTCCTTATGATTTTTATAGCTTACCATTTTGGTTCTTGCAACACATTTCAAAAAATTTGGAGCAATAAAGCATTTAGCACTTTGTAATGTTTTCACTCCTTTACACAGCAATTAAAAACGTTTAATGACAGAAGACGCCAAGTGATGAGGTGTTTCAGGTGTAATTTTGTCCCATTCTTCCTGCAAACAAGTCTTAAGTTGGGAAACAGTTCGGGGTCTTTGTCACATTTTGCGCCACACATTCTTTGTTGGAGACATATCAGTAGTGCAGCCAGGCCAGCCCTTTACCTTTATCATCCTTCTCTGCAGCCAGGACTTTCTAATGTGTGCAGAATGTGGTTTTGTTGAAATAAGCATGGGCTTCCCTGGAAAATAAGAAGCATACTGTGCTCCAAAATCTCTGTGTACTTTCCAGCATTAATGGTGCATCACTGAAGTGCAAGTTACCTTTGCCAAGGGCACTGACACAACCCCATACCATGACAGACCCTGGCTTTTGGACTTGTTGCTGGTAACAGTTTCTTCTTTGGTCCGGAGCACACTGTGTTCATTTCTCCAAAAAAAAACCCTAAAGTACTGCTTCATCTGACCACAGTACATGTTTCCACTGTGTGATGGTCCATCCCAGATGCCTTTGAGCCCAGAGAAATCGACATTGCTTATATTAATATATAGTAATAATATACATTTAATATGTATATTGAAATAATAGCTCATAATGCAATAATACATTCAAGTAATAAATCTCTGCATGGCACAAAGATGGCAAAAGAGAAGGTGAAAATCCCCTTTTTAATTTAGCGCTGAAAAGCTGTATTGTCTTAAAGATCCCTCTCCACTATTTATGATTATGTTCATGCTTAAATTAACCATTTTAATCAGCTGCCAAGTACTTTTTCATCACAAGTCATTTCCAGAAAGCAGGCGGAACTCATTGTCTCACCTCTATAGCAGGAAATAAATAAAGGAGCTGGCATGGCGAGTGGCAATAATCAGCCAATGAGAATCTCAGAAGGCATCATTTATTTAGAGTGTTTACTGCCGGAGGCCCAGAGAGAGGTGAAAACGTGTCAGAAAACAAGTGTACTCACATGCCCTCATGCCTACTTACCCTCAGTCTCCAGATCCCCTGCTAACGGCCATAAAACACAGCAGCTTTTCTTTACCTGCGCCTGATCTCTCAATGACTCTTTTATGATCCGAGCTGCCAGCCTGGAGGTCGCGAGATGCGGAAATGTGACTCGGCAGGTTGTGCTCTGAAATATTTAGGATGTTGTTCTGAAGTGTGTTCAGGAGATTCAGCCAAAACACTGCATAGTTCATACTGGCACAGAAGATGCTCGTTGATAATATATGATGCAAGGTCATTTGTGGCTGATTTATTCCTTTAGATGTTAGATTGCTTGAAGAATTATTGGCAATGGAGGAAACTACATGTTTATGCCCCCCCCCCCCCCCCATCCAGATTTTAATCTCATTTATTTTCTGTCATCGTTGTTATTTTGAATGTTTAAATTGTGATTTAGATCTTAGTTAAATGTAAATAATAGTTAAATAGACGGACGGACGGACGGACGGACGGACGGACGGACGGATAGACAGACAGACAGACAGCTAGCCAGATAGATAGATAGCATCATAGAAACATAGAAACAAAACTATTCAAAACAATTTTGTTGCATATTTGCATTGACAAATATAGTAATAATAATAATAAACTTTATTTTATGTTGTGCCTTTAAAAGTTGCATCTCAATGCACTTTACAGGCATATAATATGTGCAGCAAGAAAAGATACATAGAAGGATAAATGCAAAAATGCATAATAAAAATAAACAAATTAATAATAATGATCATAATAATAATAAATCTAATAATCAAATAAATGCTTCTGTAAAAAAGTAAGTTTCAAAATGCACCAAAATCAAATTTCTGGGACAATTGTTTTTTTTTTCTTCTCTTATTAAGCAATATAAAGTGATTGTGTAAGACTTTTTAAATAAAGACTTTTAAAAATTTTAAGATCTGTCTACATGTAAATGAGCCCTGAATACTAAGCTTGAATTATGAATGCGGCATGTGTTCAGTACAGTTGATGGTGCGGCATGAACCATTGAAATGAGTTGGTTTCATAGTGCAGCATGCAAAAAGTAAAAATGCTGTTTTCCAGCAATTACCTCTTCATTTATTAATCACGTAATGGCGCCCTACGGCTGCGTAACTTTCCTTTAGCATGTCCAGAAGTTCAACATTTTATGTGATGGTTAGCATCTTCCTCTGCCGTTGGATGCTACCGCGAGTGCGTTTGACGGTGCAGAACGTTTTGTCAACATTGTGCGGTGAAAACTTGCAAACATACAATCCAGCACTTCAGAGTCACATTGCTATCGATCAAAGATTTCTGTAAATTTGGCAAGCTGAACGCATTCTGTACTGTACAGGAGACATGCCACGGAGGAGATTGATTGACAATGGTCTACAGCCAATCAGGACGCAGAACACAATGCACTAATCAGGACGCAGAACACAAGAAAAAAAGCATGTTGAATTACACTTAAACTGCGTGAGAATACAACATTTGATTCTAATTTGGATTAGTGAGAAGTTATTGATGACATATAGGTCATATTTAGGGGTTTGAGGTACAGTATAGTGGCAATGTTTCAAAATATAAGGTAATTAATGGGTATTTTGTGTGCCAAATTGTTGTAAAGAAGACTAACAAGATTGTTTGACATTGTATAAATTATCAATAAACAAAATTACCTCCGAAAACTGCAGTTAAACCGAAAACACTGTAACACATGGAGGAAAAAAGCTGTATTACAGTTTCTTATTCTTGTTCATTTTTTGTTATAAATACATACAAGTGTAATAAGTAATGTCTAGCACATTCTCAAGTTAACGTTAGCTAATAAGATCTTATTGTGAGGAGTTGCAGCATTTGTATATACAAATTTAGCATTTTCTTGTTTTGCTGGTGTTGTAAATTTGGCACCAGTTCCAGGATCTTTTTCATGGGATTGTGCCCAGATCCAATCCGCTAATTTCCAGAGGTTCAGGCAGTCTCAGGATGATTTATGAAGTATCTTCAGAAGTTTCTGGAAGCTCACTATTGATAACGTATTACTCAGCCCAAGTGATGAGGAGCATATTTCATCATGCAAGGAAATGAAAATCTTCAAAAGGAAAAGCCTTAATTTAGCATGCGCCCAAGTACTGGGTTTCATTTCCCGTATGACGCTTAATTTTTGAACCATCGCTTTTTGAAGTAGGTCTTTCATCAGATGTGAACAAAGCTCATTTTGCTGTCAAATTCTTCCTCCTTCTGGAAGGGCTTGGGGTCCGGTTTCTGAAGCAGACGTTTTACTCTTTTAATGGTGGATTTTTAAAAGCTGACCTCAAAGACCTCAGTGGACTAAGAACCGTTGAGATGTGTGCTGTTATTAGCATCGCACGCTGCCGCTGAATCAGAGTTAATCAAAGGTTCAAAGTGCCAAGAAACTGGGTTGGTGCCTCTTATCCAGTGTGCATGTTGGGTAGAGGTCCAGGTTACCTTGGTGAGCAGGAACAAATGTGCTAAAAATAGTCTATTCAGGCTTTTGGAAAACAGCCTTCTACCAACAGTATTGGAAAACTAGTGCTGCATGATATATTGCAAAATTATCAGTAGTAATATTTGCAATCTGCATATCACAGATTGGTTTATACACTCTGAAAAAAAGCGTAATTTTATTGAACTGATTTTTCATTACGGTAATTTTTTACAGTGTAGTTTTAGCATTTTTACAGCTTATTACAGTAATGTAAATAGTAAAAACTGTAAAAATGCTAAAAAATACACTATAAAAAATCACCATAATTTTGTCGAATTGATTTTTCATTAATATATATTTTTTTCAGTGTATTTTTTTAATCGATTTTTACAGCTTTTTAACATTTAAATTACGGTAATAAGCTGTAAAGATGCTAAATCTACGCTGTAAAAAATTACCGTAATTTTATTAAATTAATTTTCATTACGGTAATTTTTACAGCATACTTTTAGCATTTTTACAGATTTTTACCATTGAAATTACAGTAATAAGCTGTAAAAATGCTAAAACTACATTGTCAAAAAATGTCCCTAATTTTATTGAATTGATTTTTCATTACAGTAATTTGTTTTAATATTTTACATTTTTTGGCATTTTTTTACAGCTTTTTATCATTGAAATTACGGTAATAAGCTGTAAAAATGCTAAAACTACTGTGTAAAAAAATACCATAGTTCATTGTTAAATGATGTAAAAATGCAAAAAAACTACACTAAAAAATCATTGTAATTTAATTGATTTTCATTGCTGTAATTTTTTTACAGTGACGTTTTAGAGGTTTTAGATTGTTTACATAGTTTTTAATGTTAAAATTGCGGTAATAAGCGGTTAAAATGCTAAAACTTAGACTATAAAAAATTATAGCGTAATTTCAACAGTAAAAAGCTGTAATTTTATTTCATAGATTTTTTTTTTTACTGTATTTTTTTTACAGTGTATTTATTCAATGCATCAGTTGTTTCTCTAAATTTGACCAATCAGATGGGCACTTCTATCTTTATCCCCACCTCTCTAGTAGTTGCTGTTCTGCTATCGGCTAGAGTGGCTCAAAGGTGAACCCAGTGCTGAAAATAAACTCGAGACGAGAGAGAAATAAACATTGATAGTGATTTAAAGACTAAATGTTTGCACCACGACACAGTTTTTTATAAGTCTGAATTAAAATTAGATCTGAAAAAAATTTATTTAGATATTCATTTATTTATTTATATATATATCATTAATTAATTAAAATTTTTTAAAACATAGCTAATGAAAAATAGCATTTTTCTGGGCAAATGTCATATCTTAATAATTATCACAAACGCAATAGTCACATATTTTTCCAGTATTGGCCAGCTTTACTTCAAACACATACTTATTTATGCCATTCACTGCAGTTTTCACTTATTATTAATGAAAAAATACAAATTTCCACATACTTCCTTGCAAAATACTGTGATCTCAGTACACTTACTATAGTACATTGTGTGTAAATAAATACATGTTGATGTTTTGATCTCATATCCACAAAATTACATTATGCATCATTTTAGCAAACATTAAATGTTTCTTCTAGCATATTTACAGCAGTTTCAATGATAATACATTTATAAAAACAGTACATTTAATAATATTTGCTGCAATATTAAATCTTTAAATTATTTTCATCTGCTGTTTCAGATAAAGAAAAAATAGTGATGCGCAGTTAAGCTTGATTTAATTAGATCAATTAATCTGCCTGTCATGCAATTAATGTTAATCAAACGAACCTCTAAATATAGCACTTTAACCCCAATACTGTTCATAATCATTTAGAAGTAGCTGACTCCCAATGCTTCCTCTGACGGTGCTTTATAAGTGATATGTAATCGCTCACATTTACAAGTTGACCCTTAATTCGTTCTGTTGCTGGTTTACAACTAATTATCTAAGATTATGATAGCACGCATAAAAAAAGAGGTTGTCGTCTGTGCTCTCTCTAATGATCAAGTGTGCATAAGAGCGGCCTGTTTTATGAGGGGTTGAGGAGAAATAAATAAATGTGTAATTCTCCCTTTGGATGCTGCATGCAGGAGCTCTACCTTGCCACCTGTGTTGTCTGGCACCACACACACTCGTCTGCCAATTAAAGAGAAGTAAATGGGGGCGAGCCTCGGGGCACAGTTTGCATAATATCAGCTGCATAAAACACCGCCATCTGCTTTTCCAGCCACTTCTTTCCCCGTGACTGTAACTTTAATATGCTAATGTGTCCAGAGCACATGTGCTGCTCAATGTGTTCACGGATGAGTCTGATGGAAAGTGGACATTGTGAACCCCATACTGTGATATTACAGCTGTGGTAAATCTTCCATGTGCCACTAGATAAGCTTCACAGGTTGCCAGAGCTCCACTTCTCTGTCTAATGCTTCATTGTGAGCTTATTAGTATGCATAGGTGTTCATAACAAGGAGGAATATAATGCCTGGAGTGCATAACTGTTATCTTTCAAATGCATCTCAGTGGCACTCGTCAAACAAAAACTGATAATGGGTAACGTTTAAAATAATGGCCCATTAGTTAATGTTAATTTACTAACATGAGCAAGCAATTAGTAATACATTTAATACTGGATTCATTCATCTTTGTTTACGTTACTTAATGTTATTTAAGTTTAATAACGTTAGTGCATTAACTCACAGTGCATTAACTAATGTTGACAAGTTTAACTTTTAGGATTATTCATAATTAGTTAATGCTAGTAAATACATTAACCTGTTAGCCAGCACTCACCTTAAAATCATTGTCATTAACTGAAATTATAGCTAAAATGTCCTTTGTTTTCATCTTTGTAGTTGTATTTAATACATAATCTTACTCTGTACCATTTAGAAGTAAATCTATTTACTTTGCACTGTCAGGTGTTTGACCCGTACAGCTCCAGTCATCCTCGCTGTTCCTCCCCCAACAAAAACAATGAGTGGACATAACAGCAGCACAGTGACAGCATTAAATACAAAGACTTAAAAGTATTAATTTAACAGGTTTCTGCCCAATAATAGGTTTGATTTCTGACTTATTGATCGCAATCGTGAACGAATCGTTCTTTTTAACCGGAGTGAACCGGTTGAACTAGTTCACCAAATTGAACTGAATCATTTGAAACAGTTCGTGTCTCCAGTAAGCACTCTTATCCACAAGCTTACTTTTAACATGCCTAATACCCCCTCTTACTTGAAATAAACCAATATATACTGAGTTATTCAGTTATTAGAAAAGTACACTGAGATCAGATTTGAGAAGCGGTGAACTGATAATACTCCGCATGCGTGATTCAGTGATCTGAACACAAACCGTACATGACTGTCTGCTGTGACTGAACTAAACTTGGACAACTGTAGCGCGGGTAAACTAAGTTCTTAAATGAGAGGATCTGGTGAAACATACGTTTATTACATGACTGAAAATCGTAATGGAGTTTAAATGAGTGAATCATGCTTCAGTTAAGTTGCAAAACTTAATTGTAAGAAATTTTTCAGATTATGGTGATGTTGTAGCTGGCTAAAATTATGATTGCTGACTACACAGTTTTGATATGTTAAGTCCAAACATGAAAAGATTGTAGCAAAAGATCCTATTCGCGTTGAAAATCTGAACTTTCCATCACTACTGTGATACTGTGTCTATAACCTCAGAAGCAGCCTTGCACACATGTAGGCCTGCTATCTTGTTGGCTTTTTCATTTGAATTTGAGGATGGGTAGATGGTAGTGGTAGATGCTAGTGTTCATGTGTCCTCTGAATACATGTTTCAAACAATATATCTTTGGTTAAGTTTTTATTATATTTATTCTGATGATTTTGAATCTTGCTCCTAACAAATATTCTTATTTACAATAATAATAATAATAATAAAACTAATATTGAAACTAATAAAAACTACAACTGAGCAATTTCAAAATATAAAAACTAATAAAAACTAGTAAATATACCTCTAAAAACTAATTAAAACTAATTAAATTTGAAAACAAAAAGTCAAAATGAAATAAATTTTAACTAATGAAAAATCCAAAACTATTTCAACATTGCATTAGACTTGGTAAAACCTGCAGAAACTCTGAAAAATCATATTAAAATTGTATTGAATCTATAAAAATATTAAAGACATAATAAAATGTTTTTCTTTTAAAGTAATATTTAATAATTATTGTTTAACATTATTACAGTTTACACAAACATATATTAACCTAATATGATTTTATTTGATGTTGTTCTAAGCTCAGGTTTAAACGGCGCACAAAATAATCCTCACAAAATAATTAAATTCAATAAATAATGAATTCTGCTGCAATATTTCCTCCGTCAGGAGTTTATTCATTAAAAAAAAAAATCTCCATCTACTGCTAGGTCATTATTTGCTTTCAAATTGCTGCAAAATTGTGAATTTTGCGTTTATTTAAAAGTATAAAAATCTATGTGTGCATATATAAATACAAATGAACTCACCTCGGATATGATGATCTTTAAACACACACAAAAAAGTACTGTACCTCTGTGAACAGCTCAAAGCAATTAAAGCAATTTATGATAACAGTGCCTGACTAATTACAGTATTTCATTTCGGTAAATTTCACAGCCTTATATTTAGCAGCCACAGAAGCACATAAAACATGTCAGAAATCCCAATGTTTTCCAATATTATGTGAACACACAATCCTTCAGCTGCAGCCGTTCTCCCGGGTGTGATCAGCCTCCGATTTTCCACAGCTCACACACACACACACACACACAACACACACGTTCTCTGAGGAAGTGTTTGTTTTCTCTGGCACTAAGACAAACACAAATTTACACTATTCTGTAGTCCCTGCACTATGGTAACTGGCAGCGGGACCAATCAGCTAGCAGTGAGTTGTAGGAGATGATGGATTAAGGGCAAATGAGAAATTAAACAAGCCCTCAGTAAGGACTTCCAGAAATCCACCCACAAATGAAGGAGCTGCCCTCCTACGAGCTACCCAGATCACAGATTGGGTTTCGCAGAATGTTCTGCGAATGTTAGTTTTTGGTTTCCCAAAGCAGGCATTTTTAACATTAGATTTGTTTTAAGTTGGTCGGAAAGTTTGCTTTATGGAAATAAAATGTTATTTTTAGGTTTGCAGAATGTTCCTCTAACATTCACCTACAGTTCCAGTTTAAATTGGAAGTTTTGTTTGTGGATATAGAAAATAAACCTTAAACCAATAATAGGTTTTTATATAGATTCTGGGAATGTTAGTTTGTGGTTCCCAAAGCATGCATTATTAACATTAGATTTAGTATGTTTGAAAGTTTGTTTTGTGGAAATAAAATGGGTAACACTTTAGTTTAGGTCACAACTCTCTATTTACTTGTCAGTTTTTGGTTCCCAAAGCATGCATTTTTAGCATTAAGGGCTCTATTTTAATGATCTAGGCACAAAGTCTAAAGTGCAGGGTGCAAAAGGATTAAGGGCGTGTCCCTAATGACGGAAAAATATGGTTTGCCCCACGGCGCATGGTCTAACAGGGTTGTGCTTGTTCTGGGTGTGCTTTGAGCATAACGTGCATTAAACCAATCAGAGTCTCATCTCCCATTCCGTTTAAGAGTCAGTTGCATCATGCCATGGTGCATTTGCAATACATGGCGGACTTTGGAAGGGGAAAAACTGAGCACTTCACTAGCAAGAAAACAGTTAAACAGAGCATCTGCAGCGCGAGGATAAAGAATGAGCCTCCTCCATTCAGCCTCTTTACTTTCTCTTTCTCTTCACTTTTTACATTTTAAAAGTTTCAAATAGTTATATTTATACATTTAATGAGTTTGTGTGTTTTGTTCATATCTGTTGCTGTTGGTTTATTAGAAGAAAACTTCATGCAACATTCTGTAAAGATTATTTTATGGTTATAAAAATATTATGAAACATTCTGTGTAATATGTCCATGTTGTTGCTATTAAAATAAAATGGAAATAACAAAAGTAAAGATATTTAATGTCCTACTTTTTTATGGAAAGTTACCGCTTGAATGCAAAAACAGAATTTGCAACCTTTGGGAACGTTAGGGCAATGTTGCTGCAATCCTTCTGCGTTCAATCCAGATGTTGGCCATGTTGAACATATTAGAAAACCTCCACTGATTTCTATAAATACACACTCTTAAATGATAGTCCTGTCCTCTTTCTGAAATGCTGGCCTGTGTTTTCTCCAGGGTTTGATGGAAAAGATGTCTGTTTTAGTGATCAAGTAAACATGTGAGGGTGTCAATGTCGCACACTGGACCTCCAGGCTGTCATTACGGCCTACAGAAACTGATTATTAGCTTGATGCTACCACCAGCCAGAAGCTAACGGGAAATGAATTCTGTTTGAAGCTTCTCTTTAGCAGCTCCGCCACAATATTTCTGAGCAATTGAGGGCTGAACTTTTGTCACCACAACAAAGAGCACACCCTGAACTGCTTTTTTCAAGTCGCAGCATGTAATGGATACCAGTATAATCACGGAGATTAGCTGAGCTACTGTCGCGGAGAGCTTTTCAAAGGGATGTTTATCATGCCTAGCATGCATGATCGCGCTGTGGCTTATCGTCAATATGCAGAGCAACCAAAATAAGCATCTAGCAGCGCTTAATGCTTCCTCTTTGAATAAGCTAGAGCTCAAGTTCTGCCATTTTTCACACCAATCCTCCTAATGACCAAAGAAAAGTGTTCATTTCTGCTGGCAGCCCGATCGGTTTTATTGTTAGAAAGACATTTATTTTTTCTGCTATATACAGTTGAAGTCAAAATTAATTTCCAGTTAATTGTGCATTCATTTAATATATAATAATCAATTATTTGGATATTTTTCACACTCTGTACACTAAAAATGCTGCTGTTTAAACCCAATGTCAGATAAAAGACAGACAAACTCAGGTTTAGGTGAATTTCTTTTTTTAATTAAAATTAAATGACACGTTTTAACCCATTAGATGGGTTTGTTCATATTTGACCCAACATTAGATTTAAAACAACCCAGTATGTTTTAATTATTTAAGTGTAATTGTGCAGCATCATTTTGAGCCATTTAATTTTACATTTTTGGGGCATTTTTGTTCATTTCAGTTTCATTTTAGTCCTGATTTCCCAAATGTTTAATTTCTGACTCTGTCTTTATCTAATTTTTAATAATCGATGATTTGGAAATTTTTGCATTCCCAAACCCAATTACAAATTCTATTAAATTCACTTAAATTTAAACGATGCTACTTAACCCCAATGGTTGGGTTTGCCCATATTTGATCCAACCATTGAGCTAAAAACATCCCAGCATTGCTTAAAAGTGTACGGTTGAAGTCAAAATTATTCCCCTCCTGTAAATTTTGTTGTTTCTTCCCATGTTTTTCCAATTATGTTGAACAGATTCAGAAATTTTTCACAGTATTTCCTCTATTTTTTCTTCTGGAGAAAATCTTATTTGTTTTATTTCGGCTAGAATAAAAGCAGTTTTTATTTTTTTTTAACCCATTTTAAGGTCAATATTATTAGCCCCCTTAAGCAATATTAGTTTTGGATTGTCTCCAAACAAAACTGTTTTACAATGACTTGCCTAATTACCCTAACTTTACCCTAATTAACCTAGTTAAGCCTTTGAATGTCATTTTAAGCTGAATACTAGTATCTTGAAGAATATCTGGTCAAATTTATCTGCTGTCATCATGGCAAAGAAAAGAAATCGGTTATTAGAAATGAGTTATTAAAATTATTAGGATTAGAAATGTGCTGAAAAAAAATCTTCTTTACATTAAACATAAATTGGGGAAAATATACATGTGGCTAATAATTCTGTATGTAATTCTGTATATAAAAAACTGTATATTGCAATATGAATATAATTTCACCAGCTTGAATAGCTCTCTTTTTTGGGAATACAGAAATTGAATAATCATATGTAAAATAGCACTTCATTGTATACAGCTGAAGTCTGAATGAATAATTCAGGAAGGCTAATAATTCTGTATACTGTACATAAAACTGTATATTCTGATATGAATATAACTTAATCAGATATCTTGAACAGCTCTCTATTTGGAAAGAATTCATAACTTTAGACTCATTTGGGATGATTCTTGGTGTGAGTCATGTATAGAAAATAATAAACAATTTAAAAACATAAATAAATACAACAGGGCAAATATAAAAGTAAAATAAAGACTGCTTTGTGTTTTTGGGAGTGCAGAAATTGAATAATCATATGTAAAATAGCACTTCATTGTATCCAGTTGAAGTCTGAATTATTCACCCTCCTGTATATTTTCCCCCTCAATTTCTGTTTAACATAAATACGATTTTTTCAACACATTTCTAAACATAATAGTTTTAATAACTCATTTCTAATATCTGATTTCTCTTATATTTGCCATGATAATGTCAGAATTACGTCATGCGATTCCTTTGTTCTGTTTTCCCACTGTGAGTTGGTGTTTATTAGTTCCACCTGTGTCTCACTCCTGTTTGTAATCAGTTAAATCATGCCTTGTGTATTTATACCCCTCAGTTTAGTTCCTTGTCCGGTATTATATTGTCACCATCCTGGTACTGATGTTCCTGTGTCTGGTTGTAAGTGCTTTGTAAATAAATATACACACTTGTTTTGATAGACCTTGTTTGCCATACATTAGAAAGTGCTACTGTGACAGATGACAGTACATAATATTTTATATTTGACTAGATATTTTTCAAGATGATAGTATTCAGCTTAAAGTGACATTTAAAGGCTTAATTAGGTTAAAGTTGGGGTAATTGGGCAAGTCATCATAACAATGGCTTCATCTGTAGACAACCGGACACAAATATTGCTAAAGGGGGCGAATAATATTGACCTTAAAATGGTGTTTAAAAAATTAAGAACTGCTCTTATTGTAGCCGAAATAAAACTAGTAAGACTTTCTCTAGAAGAAAAACTATTATAGGAAATACTGTGAAAAATTCCTGAATCTGTTAAACATCATTTAAGAAAAAAAAAATCCCAAGATGGCAAATAATTTTGACTTGATCTGTATTTTGCAGCCCTATCTAGGAGGTGTGTTAAACACATTAAACGCTTTCTGATTGCGGTCAGAACTGTCAATGCCATGGCCAGCTCTTGTTAGGCCACCAGAGTGAGTTTTCCCATTATTAGTGGCTATAAAAGAGCCAGGCAGTATTGAAAAGACAGATCAGGCCACGTCAGGCCTCTGTCAACCCATTCAGCTCCCATAATTAAGAGCCGTTTGATTTATGACACAGCACGCCACGGAGCAAGACTCCGCGCTTCTGCCAAAACATGGGAATGTAATATAATTGCAATTTCATTCCAAGATATGCTCTTTATGAACACGAGAAACCAACACAATAGAAGTGACGGCTGTCCCCAGGCCAGTATGGGAGTGTGCTGATTTGTTCCAATGTAGAGTGCAGTAATTTACGGTTATTGCAAAAGAACGTGTCTGAACGCAGTCTGTTTTTCAGCTTTCATGTGATGTGTTGAGCTGCATGCTGAATATGCACGTCTGTGTGTGCTAAAGATACTTCAAGTGTTGTTATTTTGACTTTGACATTCTTCAATGAACCGTACATGTATTATGATCACCACAAAACATGCATGAAGCAGCACAACTGTTTTCAGCATGTTTCCTGAGCATCAAATCATCATAGTAGAGTTATTTCTTAAAGGAAACCTATTATGACCCTTTTTACAAGATGTAAAATAAGTCTCTTGCGTGTCTAGAGTGTGTATGTGAAGTTTCAGCTCAAAATAAAGCACACAAATAATGTTTTGATACTAATTGTGGCGTTTTGGTGACTGTTGCTTTAAATTCAAATGAGATTGTAATCTTTTTTAAAAGAGGGCGGAGCTACGGATGCCTGTGTGTTCATAAACAAGACTATCGTCCTATGCTAATGGTGAAAAGAGGGTCACTAGTGGGCGGGGCTTTCCCCCTCTGATGACACGTACAAAGGGAGAATGTCAATCAAAGTGTTTCTGCAGACTGTTTTCATCAAGTGTGATAATAAACAATAAAATTCATAAATGTTTACAATTAGCAGCTGGTTACATTCACAGGCTGTTGCCACACAACTGTATTTAAACCCCTTATAAAAGAGATTTTTTGGATAAAAGATCCCCTTTAAGGATCATGTGATATTGAAGGAAAATAAATGTATATTAGAGTAAACAGTTATTTTGATTGTAATGATGATGCACAATGCAGCTTTGGTGAGCTTAAATGATTTTATGTGCATAAAAAATACACATACTTTTTTCAGAGAAGTTACAGACCGAGCTTTGCTCTCCACTGTCATTGGTTGAATAGATTTATAGCCCCACCCCCAAATGCACACCATTGGCTGATTTGACAGGGTTGCATGTTTTTGTCATCTGATTACTTGCATATTTTATTTTATTTTATTACTTTGTTTTTCAGTTGATATGTTTATGTTTTATCTTTATTTTATTCATTTTGTAATTTTATTAGATTATATTTTTTATTATATTTTATTGATTTATTTTTCATTTGATTTGGTAAATTTTTATTTACTTCATTTTTATAAGGTACTTTTATGATTTTTTAAAATTGATTCATGTTTTAACTGTAATTTTTATTTTATTTTATTAAAAGTATTATATTATTTTATTATATTTTATTCTATTATATTTATTAATTTATTAATATATAATATTCTATTTGATTTATTTATTTATTTGCTTTATAAATAATTTATTTTATTTTAATTTTATTTCATAGATTTGATTTTCATTTGATTTGTTTATTTTATTCATTTATTTTATTTTATTAGGTATTTTATTAAATGATTTTTAAATTGAATTGTGTTGATTTTTATTTAAATTTTTTATTTTATTTTATTATATAGATTTATTTCTATTTGATTAATTTATTTATTTGCTTTTTTAAATAATTTATTTCATTTTAATTTTATTTCATGGATTTGATTTACATTTGATTTGTTTGCTATTCATTTATTTTATTTTATTAGGTATTTTATTAAATGAAATTTAAATTAATTTGTGTTGATTTTTGTTTAATTTTTAATTTTTTTTATTATATTGATTTATTTTTATTTGATTTGTCTATTTATTTGCTATATTCATTTTTTTATATTTTATTTTAATTTATTTTATTTTCCTAACCTACTGACAATACTTGCTCACACTGTGCCAACATCCATTCAATTTTCCTAAATTTCCAAACTTGAGATTTTGCTTCATCATATTGAAGTGTGTATCAGATTTGCACATATGTCTGGGTATTTGCATTAAGCTGGAAGTAAAATTATCTTTTTCTTTTGTCAACAGGAACATATATCAGCTCAATCAACTTGTCTGATCTCCACAAAAAAGCAGAAGATGATTTACACTGAAGCTGATTATGCAACACCTCGAGACCAATAAGGACATTTGGCATGATCCAGCTCCTCATATTTCCAAATCTGGAAAGGACCGTCTGAGTTTTTGGCGGCAACACAGTAAGTCCACTTGGGTGGTTTTGTGTTTCAAGTGTAGTGCGAATATTTAATGTGCAACAGTCCAAGGGAGCGTTTCCCAAAAGCATCATTGACTAACTACATCTGCAGATTCTGTCATTACCAACATATTTCAGTGACTGCATCGTAAACTTGTGTGACTACAGCCTTCAAATTGTGGCTAGAGGCATAGTTTCTTGTTAGTATGACATGTAGACTTGCATGTATGTATCTCTCTCTCTCTCTTTCTCGTGTGTAACGGTTTAACCTGATGTATGCTGTTAGATGACACCTACAATGAATCATAAATCAAAACAGGTATCAGATGCCATATTATAGAGGTCTCAGAGAGATAATGTAGTGGAGAAAGCTGCAGACTTAATGAACCATGTACTGGAGTAAAGTCTTTACCGGTGTACATACTGTTGATTATGGAAATGGTGTGTGGGATTAAGACTTCCTGCATGCATTGAAAGCATAATAATTCTCAGATTGTCGAATAAGTACTTATAAAAGTCATATAATTTTATATAAGAATGCTTATACACACCCTTTATATTGTTTTAAAGTATATATCCTAATACACTAAGCAGTGTGTGAATGTGATTACAGTACACGCACACACAGACAGTTTTATATTATACAAAGTCATACACAGAGTCAAAAGTAATTCTACATGCTCATAGTCAACAGTCAAACTTTCTGGCATAACTACCTATTTTAATAACTATATCATGAAATATATCGTTACCCTGGAAGAAAATGACCCATTCTGTGTAGATTGCTGGTCACACCGCTCACCCTACTTCATATTCACCATCATTACAATGAGATTATGAGCAGATTCATGTGGGTCTGGGTGTGTGTGTGTATGCGTGTGCATGTGTGTGCTTACACATATGTGTGCATACATATGCCTGCATGCATGTGTGCATTTGTGAGTGTGTATGCATGTGTGTGTGTTCATGTGTGCACGTGTTGGTGTACATGCGTGTGTATGCATATGTAAGTGTGTGTGAGCGTGCATGTATGCATGTGTATGCCTACATTTGTGCTTGTGGATGTGCGAGCAAGTGTGTGTATGTGTGTGCGCGTGCATAACTGTGCGCAAGTGTGTATGTGTGCATACGTGCATGTGTGTGTGTGCGCGTACGTGTATATGTGTGTGTGTTAGTACATGTGTGCTTATGCGTGTTTGTGCCTGCATGTATGTGCGCATGCATGCATGTGTGTGAGCGTGTGTGTCTGTCTGTGTGCACGCATACGTGTGTGTGTGTGTGTGTAGGTGTGACTGCATGACTGTGCACAAGTGTGAATGTGTGCGTGCGTGTAAGTGCATGTGCGTGCATGTTGGTGTGCGTGTGCATGCGCGTTTGTGTGTCTGTGCGTGTGTGTGTGTGTGTGCATGTGTGTACAAGTTTTCGTGTGTGTGTGTGTTTGTCTGTACATGTGTGTATGCGTGTGCATGTGTGTGCTTATACATATGTGTGCATTCATATGCCTGCATGCATGTGTGCATTTGTGAGTGTGTATGCGTGTGTGTGTGTGTTCATGTGTGCACGTGTTGGTGTACATGCGTGTGTATGCACATGTAAGTGTGTGTGAGCGTGTTTGCATGCATGTGTATGCCTACATTTGTGCTTGTGGATGTGCGAGCAAGTGTGTGTAAATGTGTGTGCGCGTGCATAACTGTGCGCAAGTGTGTATGTGTGCATACGTGCATGTGTGTGTGTGCGCGTACGTGTATATGTGTGTGTGTGCGCATGCATGTGTATGTGTGTGTGTGCGCCTGCATGTATGTGCGCATGCATGCATGTGGATGCGTGCATGTGTGCGAGCATGTGTGTGTCTGTCTATGTGCACGCATACGTGTGTGTGTGTAGGTGTGCCTGCATGACTGTGCACAAGTGTGAATGTGTGCGTGCGTGTGAGTGCATGCGCGTGCGTGTTGGTGTGCATGTGTTTGTGTATGTGTGTGTTTGTCTCTACATGTGTGTATGTGTGTGCGTATGTGTGTGTGTGTGTGTTATGAATTCAGCAGGGATTTTCAGCAGTGATTGTCTTTGACCTTATATGTACCTGTTAGCTGATCTAGCTCACGACTCACTTCCAGCTGTTTGTTTGTTTGCTCCGGAAGTCTCTCCGAGTCCAATTTCAGCGCCGCTGATCAGAAAGGACTGACCAATTTAAACCTTTTACCGCGGTGCGAGCAAAGAGCATCTCAGAGAACTATTCTATTATAAAAGACCTCTGCTCCGCGCGGCCCTCCCTCTTCCCAGAAGCACAAGCATCTTCCAAGAAGCAGCGATGCTATCTCCAGCGCTCTCCAAAGCAAGGTCTTATTCATCAGCCGATGCCGTGTCTTTCTCTTATCTCTCTTATAAAAACATTTTTAAGGGGCAGCCTGCAGACTCTGTGTTCTCAATCAGAGCCATTGAGAGTGTTCCAGTAACAAATCCCGCACAATATGCCTTCCCAGTCATCTTAAGCCAGTAATAAGCCACTGGCACACATACAGTGCGTTGAACTCCACAATACTCAGGATGGGAGCGTGCATTATTCATTTGCCCTCATAATTTGGAGCGTTTCTTTTTTTTTTTTTGTATTCCAAAATGTGTCATAGCAGGATTTTTCCCACTTGACAAGGCTTTGAAAGCAGGAGAGAAAGCCAGAGAACGACAGCTTTCTGCTTGTGTTCACAGGGCGATGTGGGTACAATAATGAGAGTAGCGTTCAAACGAACAGATGAATAAATAATCAGTCCTCGGTCTGCGAGGATTAGTTCAAAGGCTGTCGCCAACTTAAGAGAAGGGTGTAGGCTTGTTTCCACATGAGAAAAACTGATTTATTCAGCTCCCACACCTTTAGCGCTCGCCGCTTTTTGGAAGAGTATCAATGGCTTCCAGTGAGAAGGTACAAGAAAAGGACAAAGAAAGTTTCGACAAAAGAAGAATTGCGCCGGCTTGTTCCCGGCACTCGCAATTAAAGGGAGTGAAGGGTTTTTATGGATGTTGGGTGGCAGCCATGCAGATTTATCGGAAACGGGTAGACAGTCGCTACTGTTGCTGCCAGATACAGTGAACTATGCCCAGCGTTTGAGCGCACACCGACTACATGGACAACAAACATTAGTGTAATTGCATTTCTGTGCTGTTAATCAAGCAAGCTGGCGAACCACCGTAGATTCACACTGGAGGAGACGCTCAAAATCATAAAGCTTGCTGTGGAATTAGGGCTGCATCGATATCGCTGTGTGTTACTGTTACTGTAAGCTTTATTGTCCCTTTTGGGCTGATTTGGACTGCAGCGTAATAGATTTACAACATATATAACATGTCACACACTTAAGGCAATCATTAAACAACATTAATACTGCTAAAATAGCTAGAAATAGAAATATCTGTTGAAATTTTTCTTGTTGCAGTCTTTGAACATGAACGCGACATTCTTTAACTAAATATAGAGAGAAGAAAAGGACGTGTTTTAGTCCAGAAATGCCTGAGATTCTTGCCTGATGTGCTCCTTTAAACACTGCTCTCTGAGGTGGCCCTGCACACACACACACACACACACACACACACATTCATCACGGAGTAGTTTAAATATTTCCTCAGTACTTTCGAGATCTATTACATGATTACATTCCCACACTTTCATTTGATTTACAAGATTCTTACAAGACCTTAAGCATGTTTTGTCCCATTTTAGATTTTATAAGAGTGTATAATAAAACTGTCTGAGAAAATAGAATTACATAGCAAGAAATTACTGTTTTCAACCAAATTTAACACACAAAAAAAGGCTAAATAATGTTATACACCTGTACCAAATTCCTGTTGTTGTTGGAGCTCTTGCTATATTAAGCTTTGACACTATATCAGAGCTCGAGAGTAACCTTTTTGCTTGGTAGCACCGGTGACCCTAACTTCAAAAATGTGGGCACACCAGCCAAAAATGATGAGCATCGTTACTAAAAGTTTTATATTAACAGATTTACTGCATTTGAAATCAACCCTAATCAAAACTAACAAACAAACAAAATCTGCATGTGCTCACCAGCCCTGCACGCACTGCTTGACATGAATGAGATGAACTGAGCTAACGATAATAACTGTGCTGTTCTCACTGGTGGTGTCTGATATTGCACAGATGATATTGACATATAACTTATTATTCGCTTATGTTATCTTAATAGCAGTATAGGTCTTTTTATGAGCTGCAATATTAGTTTAATCTCAGTGAATGCATGCTCTTTTGCGATGGTGAACGCGATGGCAGTCGCAAGACTGACAGCATCGTGACGATTAAATGAAGGATTAAATCTCTTCCTGGAGGAAATCTCTTCCTCCATCTTCCAAACTCTCTGCACTTGATACGAACAGTGCAACTGATACACTCTGCTCCACGCTAACATCATGTCTAGACAGACTATGCCCTCTGACATCCAGACCAACCCGAGCCAGTCCTCCTGCACCCTGGCTCTCTGATGTTCTCCGTGAGCATCGCTCAAAACTTCGGGCTGCTGAGAGAAGCTGGCGAAAAACAAAAAATCCTGAACAGCTCATAACATACCAAACTCTTCTGTCTTCTTTCTCGACTGAGGTTACTTCTGCAAAGCAGACATACTTCCGTCAGAAAGTCAACAGTGCCACCAATCCTCGCTTGCTTTTTAAAACATTTTCCTCCCTCCTTCACCCTCCTCCTCCACCTGCATCCTCCACACTCACTACTGATGACTTTGCTACATTCTTTTGCACCAAAACTGCAAAAATCAGTGCTCAATTTGCTGCACCTACAACAAACACGCAAGATACACCACCAACACCACACACACTCACCTCTTTCTCCCAGCTCTCTGAGTCTGAGGTGTCCAATCTCATGCTATCAAGCCATGCAACCACCTGTCCGCTAGATCCCATTCCCTCTCATCTCCTGCAAGCCATTTCTCCTGCAGTCATACCAACACTGACTCACATAATTAACACATCTCTTGACTCTGGTCTATTCCCTACTTCATTTAAGCAGGCTAGGGTAACCCCTCTGCTAAAGAAACCCAACCTGGATCAAACGCTACTTGAAAACTACCGACCGGTATCCCTGCTTCCATTCATGGCCAAGATTTTGGAGAAAGTAGTGTTCAATCAAGTCCTAGACTTTCTTACTCAAAACAACCTCATGGACAACAAGCAATCTGGCTTTAAGAAAGGCCACTCAACTGAGACTGCCCTGCTCTCGGTCGTGGAGGACCTCAGACTGGCTAAAGCAGACTCTAAATCATCTGTCCTCATCTTGCTGGATTTATCAGCTGCTTTTGACACTGTAAACCACCAGATCCTGCTATCTACGCTTGAGTCACTGGGCGTCGCAGGCACTGTTATTCAATGGTTCAGTTCCTACCTCTCGGACAGGTCATTCAGGGTGTCGTGGAGGGGAGAGGTGTCCAACCTACAGCATCTATACACTGGGGTACCTCAGGGCTCTGTGCTTGGACCACTTCTCTTCTCTATCTACACGGCATCTTTAGGAACAGTCATCCAGAAACATGGTTTTTCCTACCACTGCTATGCTGATGACACCCAGCTATACCTCTCTTTCCACCCTGATGATCCCTCGGTTCCAGCTCGCATTTCAGCCTGCCTGTCAGACATTTCACTCTGGATGAAAGATCATCATCTCCAGCTTAACCTCATGAAAACGGAAATGCTTGAAGTTTCTGCCAACCCGACTCTTCACCATAACTTTTCAATCCAGATGGATGGAGCAACCATCACTGCATCCAAAATGGTAAAAAGCCTTGGAGTTACGATTGATGACCAACTGAACTTCTCTGACCACATTTCTAGAACTGCCCGATCTTGCAGATTCGCACTCTACAACATCAGAAAGGTCCGACCCTTCCTATCTGAACATACAGCTCAACTCATTGTTCAAGCTCTTGTCCTCTCCAAACTGGACTATTGCAACTCTCTGCTAGCCGGGCTACCAGCTAGTTCTATCAAACCTCTTCAGCTGCTTCAGAACGCAGCAGCACGAGTGGTCTTTGATGAACCCAAAAGAGCACATGTCACTCCGCTACTCACCCGTTTGCACTGGCTTCCAGTTGCTGCCCGCATCAAATTCAAAGCTCTGATGTTTGCTTACAAAGTGACCTCTAGCTGTGCTCCTTCGTATCTGCTCTCACTTCTGCAGATTTATGTGCCCTCCAGAAACTTGCGTTCTGTGAATGAACGTCGCCTCGTTGTTCCATCCCAAAGAGGGAAGAAATCACTTTCCCGAACTCTCACATTCAATCTGCCCAGTTGGTGGAATGAACTCCCTAACTACATCAGAACAGCCGAGTCACTTGCTGTCTTCAAGAAACGACTAAAAACGCAACTGTTTAGTCTCCACTTTTCCTCCTAATCTGCAATTGCCTCTCTGGCTATACCACTAACTCCGCCCTCTTTCTCTCTCTCTCTCTCTCTCCAAAAAAAAAAAAAAAAAAAAAAAAAAAAAAAAATTCTACTAATGTTTTGCTTCTTAGACTTTTACACGCCTGAAACTTGTCTATAGCGCTTGTTCACTGCTGCTCTTATAGTTGTGTAAGTTGCTTCCTTGTCCTCATTTGTAAGTCGCTTTGGACAAAAGCGTCTGCTAAATGACTAAATGTAAATGTAAATAACGTTAGAACATCTCATGCTTAAAATGTGTGGTAAACACTGTTACCTGAAAACTCTGTCCCTCAGACTTCACGGTGAATGGCTTTAGTCATTTTCATAGCGGACTTTAACCCAATGGAAGTCTTTTATCCACTCTTCGAAAAGTGTAAATGTTAAATCAACATTCACCACATGATCACTGGTCAGATGTGCCATTATCTGTAACTTTAGGTGGGCTCTTTAACTAAATCTGTCAGTGTTATTTTCATCCTCTCGTATCCAGACATTTTCATGGCTGTAGCTCTCTGTCATCTAAAGACTGAGTGATTTACAGATGATATTAACCAATCCATTTGCATTCTGTTCTAGAGCAGTGGGCCAATAAGAAGAGCTTGAAAGTGAAGCGGGCATTTGGGGATACTTTAGGGTTGTTTGGTGCAAAGATGCATTCTGCGTGAATTTCTCCTAAATACACGCATGCAGGGGGAACATTTTGCAGTCAAACCTGGTCGCAAGGCAGCAATTTTATTCACCTGTACAAATGATTTCAAATATATTTTGAGGTTGCATAGATAGAATTTCGGCGCATATGCGACCAAAACGATCACAATTTCGAGCCCTAAATAGCATTGAGTGAGTGTGTAAATAAAATGTAAAAAAATACTTATGTACTGCATGCAAGTGTACAAGTATGAAAAAGATATATAAAGAATATGAAAGACATGTAATGAATTAATGTTTTATTTGAGTAAAGCAAGGCAAATGAAAATGATAATGTTTACCTGCAACTAGGTGAATTAAGTTTGTTGATTTTTTTATATATCTTTATTGGTTATGTATAGTCTGCATAGTATATACTAGTATTGTATGAATTGTATAATAGTTTATATTTTATAAATTAGTTTTTTTTTATTACATAGCAAATGCCTGTATCTGTTAATGATTGTCTGTATCTGTTATATGTTAATTTCCACATTAAAAAGTATTACAGATGAACAAATGTTAATATATTAGACATTTGTTCATACATTTTCTTTTTGGCTTATAAAAATATATATTTTATGTTATAAATAAATGTCTATGAATTAATTATTATATACATTATAGTTAATATTCAAATTGATAACTTTGATAAATGCTTAAGAAATGTTAGGAAAAGCACAAAAAACCCAAAAAAATGCCCTATATTTATTCATTTATTTATTTATTTATATTAATTAAGATATAATATTACAGATTATAAAATATATATTTTTATATAATATATAACTGTATATAAAACAATTATTATATCCATTATTATAGACATTATAGTTAATATTCAAATGAATGTTAATTTAGATAAATGCTATTTATGTATTTTTATTTATTTTATTTATCTAATTATTAATTTATTAATAAATGCTTAAGTTAGGAAAAGCTCAAAAAATACCTAGACAAAGTTCACTATTTTAATTAATGATTTATATATTTACGCTTCAGACACATTACAGATCATGAAATTTTATAAAACTATATTTTAAAATAATAAATGTCTATAAAATAGACATCACCTTTAAACTTATGGCATGCCTTTAAAAACTAATAATGTGATATTGTGCATTTGTTCATCTATAATTTAGATTTTCTGCAATAATTTCATCATTTTAGGTGGGACAGGGGTCCATATCCCCCTTAACCTCCTCAACACACTCCACATTTACCTGCAGTCTCTGCTTCTCTGCCAATTTACCAGCTTTAATATTTGGGACAGTGTGTGACGCATCACTTTGCAGCAGGCTTTAATACATTTCAGCTTCAATTCTCTGCCTTTTTTATTATTTTATTTTTTCTCCAGAAAGGTCTGGCCTGTAAAGTAGAAGTGTGTTAAATGATTTTTGCTCCATTCGCAGCCAATGTCAATACTATTAGCAGACAGTGCAGGGGGGTGTTGGAGGTAATGCGCAGTAAATGAGTGTGTGCTGGAGGTGTGGAGCTGCGCCTGTTCCTCCTGAAATTAAAGTTGTTTGACCTCCGAGCAGCTGGAGCTCAGACTCATTCCAGACTCGCTCTCCACCGATTCTTCACGCTTCTACTTGGAGATCAATTTATGTGTGAGTGTGTGTGCGTGTGTGGAAGTGTGAGTTCTGCTGTGGGTTTGTGTGTGTGTGTGTGTGTGTGTGAACAAAAATACAACCTATGCTCTCAAATCCATATTACTCTTATGTGTCTTTTAATGTAGATTTAAATGTCAGGAAATCAAATTACTGAAACTGAAACTATTCAGTGTATACTTACTGAAGTAAGTGTTACTTCTGATTTCGTCAGACATATTCAATATTTACTACCATCATCCATAATTAAAAGCTTTTAATTTTAGTTTTTAAAATGAATGTTAACTAAGATTTATAAATGCTTATGAGGTATTAGAGTGTTAGGAAAAGCACTCACCGGCCACTTTATTAGGTACACCTTACTAGTAACGGGTTGGACCCCCTTTTGCCTTCAGAACTTTTCGTGACATAGATTCAACAAGGTACTGGAATTATTGACATGATCCATATTGACATGATAGCTTCACGCAGTTGCTGCAGATTTGTCACCTGCACATCCATGATGCGAATTTCCCATTTCACCACATCCCAAAGGTGCTCTATTGGATTGAGATCTGGTGACTGTGGAGGCCATTTGAGTACAGTGAACTCATTGTCATGTTCAAGAAACCAGTCTGAGATGATTCACGCTTTATGACATGGTGCGTTATCCTGCTGGAAGTAGCCATCAGAAGATGAAGACACTGTGCTCATAAAGGGATGGACATGGTCAGCAACAATACTCAGGTAGGCTGTGGTGTTGACACTATGCTCAATTGGTACTAATGGACCCAAAGTGGGCCAAGAAAATGCAGTTAACAAGCAGTTGGACAGGTGTACCTAATAAAGTGGCCGGTGAGTGTGTTTGTATGTGTGTGTGTATATATATATATATATATATATATATATATATATATATATATATATATATATATATATATATATATATATATATATATATATATACCAAGGTGTCTGAGAGAGACTGAATAGGGAACTTTGTCTCTCTTTCTTTCTGTTTTTAGTAACCAATCTGTATCCTGTGATGCTAAAATGGAGTTATTTAGGAAGTGTGGGGGTCACTGCGGTTGTGCTGTAATCCTCTTCCTCTGTCATGATCAGCAGATGGACAAACACATTGTGTTCCTGAGATGCCGGAGCAGATAATGCATTATTTACTGCTGCTCTGACACTATATTTATGGACTGAGCGGAGATGAATTATAAGCAGGGATTAGCCCTATCGGTTTACATGGACTCAGACCTGTAGAGACGCATAGATGTGACACAGGTGCCAGATGTTTATCTCTTTCAGTCTGTGCTTCTCCATCTGTCAGTGAGGAAGAGTGTGTGTGTGTGTGTGTGTGTGTGTGAAATGAGTGTGTGCAGCTTTACATTTAACACACAGACCTCACAGTCACAGTCTGATAGAACTGCTGTATTTACTTATTGTATGAACGTACTCTGTCCACACATGCGTCAGGTTCTGTAGGTGCAGGGGTTTAAAACAAACGAGTCGTCGCTAAATGAGGAACTTCTAAAAGAAGCAGGGTTTAATCCATTCATTCATCTAATAATCAGGAATCCATCCATCCGTCATTTTATCTATTGTTCCATCCATCAATCCAGCCTTTTATTTATTTCCCATCCATCTTTCCTTCCATCCATCCATTTATCCATCCAAATTTATTTCCATCCCTTTTTTCCTTTTATCCCTCCTTTCATCTTTCCTTTATCCATCCATCCTATTTTGCAACCATAATTTTATCCTTGTTACCCTTCATCTATCTTTCCTTTTATTTATTCATCATTTTATCCATCTGTTACCTTCCATCTATCTTTCCTTTTATCCATTCATCATTTTATCCATCCGTTACCTTCATCTATCTTTCCTTTTATCCATTCATCATTTTATCCATCCGTTACCTTCCTCTATCTTTCCTTTTATCCATTCATCATTTTATCCATTCGTTACCTTCCTCTATCTTTCCTTTTATCCATTCATCATTTTATTCATCCGTTACCTTCCTCTATCTTTCCTTTTATCCATTCATCATTTTATTCATCCGTTACCTTCCTCTATCTTTCCTTTTATCCATTCATCATTTTATTCGTCCATGCTAGCTTCCATCTATCGTTCCTTTTATTCGTTCATCATTTTATCCATCCACCCTTCATTTTATCCTTCCTTGTATCTTTTCATCCCTTTATTCATTCACTTTTTTTCCATCCATCCTTTTATCTATCAGTTCATCCATCCTTCTATCATTTTTTCTACTATTCATTCTATCCTTCCATCATTTTTATTGTTATTTCTATCAATCCAGCCTTTAATCTTTTGATACATCCATCAGTCCATTCATCTATTCACCCTACCATCCTTTTGTTATTCCCTCTATCAATCCATCATTTTATCTATCATTCCATTCATCATTCCATAACTGTATCTATTGTTCCATTCATCCACCCTTCCATCCATTTATCTATTGTCCCATTCCTTCCTTCTTCCTTTTGTTCCATTTATCAGTCCCTCCTTTTATCTGTTGTTCCCTCTATCAAACCATTCCTCATTTCATCCTTTTATCTATTGATCCATCTATCAATCTATTCTTCCTTTCATGCTTTTATCTATTGATCCATCTATCAATCTATTCTTCCTTTCATGGTTTTATCTATTGATCCATCTATCAGTCTATTCTTCCTTCCATACTTTTTTTTTATTGTTCCTTCCATCAATCCAGCCTTTTATCATTTGTTACATCATCAGTCCATTCATGCTTCTATCCTTTTATGTTATTCCATCTATCAATCCATAATTCTATCTATCATTCTATTCATTATTCCATAACTGTATATATTGTTCCATTCATCTTCATCTTCCCTTCCATTAATTTATCTATTGTCCCATTCCTTCCTTCCTTCTTTTATTCCATCTGTCAGTCCCTCCTTTTTCTGTTGTTCCCTCTATCAAACTATTCTTCCTTCCATCATTTTTTTATTGTTCCTTCCATCAATCCAGCCTTTTATCTTTTGATACATCCATCAGTCTATTCATCCTTCCATCCTTTTATCTATTATCCTATATATCAGTCCATTCATCCTTCCATCCTTTTATCTATTATCCTATATATCAATCCAATCATCCTTCCATCCTTTTATCTATTGTCCCATATATCAATCCATTCATCATTCCATCCTTTTATCTATTATCCTATATATCAATCCAATCATCCTTCCATCCTTTTATCTATTGTCCCATATATCAATCCAATCATCCTTCCATCCTTTTATCTATTGTCCCATATATCAATCCATTCATCCTTCCACCCGTATTGTCCTATCTTTCAGTCTATCCTGTTATCTATTGTCCCATATATCAATCCAATCATCCTTCCATCCTTTTATCTATTGTCCCATATATCAATCCATTCATCCTTCCATCCTTTTATCTATTATCCTATATATCAATCTATTCATCCTTCCATCCTTTTATCTATTGCCCTATCTTCAGTCTATCCTGTAATCTTTTGTCCCATTTATCAATCTTTTCATCCTTCCATCCTTTTATAATCTATCAGTCCATTCTATCAGTCCAGTCTATCTACCTATTCACCCATCATTCAACTCGCATACCCATCCATCCGTACATCCATCCATAAAGCAAACAATCTGCATGGATGACCAGTCATTTTTGCATATCTAACATAATTCTCTATTCTAAGATAACCCATTTATACTGAGTAAACCCAATGTATGCTACACTAAAGAAGTAAACCAACAACAGAATGTAACATGGGCCTGTCCTCGAGCTGAATGTGAAGGTTTGAGATGGCCGAAATCCAGATCCAGCGGCGAGCAGACATGAACCTCCTGCTGTGGCCGAGTAAGAGAGTCTAGCAGTAAACAAACCAAAGACTCCACTCCACCTCCACTGCCAGATCTCCTCCAAAAGATAACATTTATGAAAGTGACGAGCCCACATTTACATTGAACACATTGATCTGTGCGCGAGAGGCAGGTTAGATTATATCTGCGATGGAGAGATACTCCGCTGGAGAGGCTGTTGTAAAACCCAGGAGTGAGATGATTTGCATGCCACTTGTGAAGCCAGTGACAAGCCTTTGAAGAGTGAAATGGATGGGCTATTAAATATGAATCATTTGGAGTTGTCACAGAGAACTGCAGATGAAAGATCTGTGTCAGTGTGATCTGCTCATTTAAACTCTCTCTGATGATATTGATTTGACATTTCTGTGTTACACATCAAATCCGCTCAGATTTATGGTGCAGGAAACCGCCGGACGATGTAGAGGAATTTTTTTAGTGACATGAAATAGCATTAAAGCATGTTGGTATTGCATGTGTGTGAGTGTGTTACTGCGCTGATGTAAATCTGCACTCGTTTCCCGTCGCTTTTAAAAGGGCGATTATATCATGTGAGACGCACCACATGGGGAGGCCTGGAGTAATATAATGATGCCTGGGTTATTTTCGTAGTGTTGAATTGCGGCATGGTTTAATGAATTTTCTGCAGTGGGATGTATATCGTTTGTTTTGTTTAACAGTTGTACTCACAAAAGGTCATTTCAGAGCTTCAGAATCAGCCATAAAGAGTGTGTGGGAGAGATAACATTTAAAACATTAAACTCAGCATTAAATATATCATTGTAAGGATACAGTAAGTAATCCCAGAATGCACATGATAGTGGAAACGCTGTGATTAATTATTGAGGGAAGAGTTTGCACATTGATTTCTGTTGAATAGTTAAATACTTCTGATGCGGTTCAGTTCAGGGCTGGGTGAAATTGCAAGAAAATACATCACGATATCAAGTTTCATATTGGTAATTATTGAATATTTTTAACAATACAATTAGGATTATTAGCATTTTTTTAATTTAACCACTTTATTTTAATTTACCAACATTACTAAAGCAAATAGTTTTACTAGTCAAAAACTAAAACATATTTAAACAAAGTATCTGATCTCTTTATAATACAATAAACAAGTGTTTAAGAGACTCGATAAATAATGTAAACAAGTGTTTAAGAGACTCGATAAAATAAACTTGATAAATAATGTTACAAAGTGTGTGCAATGATAAAGGTAGATCAGCTTCTGTAAGGTGTGAATAATAATGATACAGTACACCTCAAACTCCGTAAACAAAACAAATTATGATAATCAAATCTGAGCTTTCAAGTAAAGGAACCAGCCATTATTATTCAAATACACACTGCAACATTACAGATTGTGAAGTTGAGTGACTATATTAACCCCCTATGCTTAACAATCTTTCAGATGGGGAGCTAGTGGATAGGTTGCACAAGAAAAGAAACCAAAAAGCCACTTTGGTGACATCCTTGCATGCTTTTTTATTCACAACTAACCAGGCGACTATCAAGCGTTTTCTCAGAGGATGACAAATGGACAAACCATTGCTGCAGCTCCGATGCAAGTTTATGGAGAAAAGTGAAAAGCGCTGCAGTGTTTGGGTGTGTTTGTCTGAGCTAATTAGTAATTATTACTGAAATGTGTATATTCCATACCAAGTGTGAAGCAGATTGGTTAGTTCTACTCGCATGAGTTCACATGTTTTTCAACCAGGTTTTCCTGGAAATGCGCGCGCGTCATTTGTGCGCTGCTTGAACGCCATCTGCGCATCATGCAAGCCTCCATTTGAGACTACAAGCTTACCCCATAAGCTTATTGGCATTCCTCCCAAGGCATGTGCTCAGCAGCCACATTTAATAAAACTATAGCAATTCTTACTTTTTTTTTAATCATTATTGTCACGGTTGTTCGGTCAATAAATACTGATATTGAGTTTATCGCCCAGCCCTTGTTGTTCATTTACACAAGCTGTTTTAAAGGTTCTTTAAGAAACCAAAAATGCTTCTCTTATGGCGTCACTGCAAAAATACTCTTTTGGAAATTGACATTCTTTTTATAATATTTAGTTTACTTATTATTTTATAATATATAGATTTTTTCAACATATTTTTAAAATTAGAAAACTAATTTCTACTCAATTTCTTTTGTCTACCATAATGGCAGTACATAATATTTTTCTAGCAATTTTGCAAGATAGTTCTTCAGCTTAAAGTGCAATGTTGTTCAATAGATCTTGTTTTTGGTGATAGCATAGCAACATGCTAACGCAAAATGCTACATGACTAATTTTGATTCTTTACATTGTGAACAGTGTAGGGATGCATGCAACCTGGTGTAAAGACCACATTATTGTTATTGTTATTATTATTCGTTCATTCATTCATTTTCCTTCGGCTTAGTCCCTTATTCATCATGGGTCACCACAGTGGAATGATCCACCAACTATTTCAGCACATGTTTTACACAGCGGATGCCCTTCCAGCTGCAACCCAGTACTGTGGTTAAGTATAAGTGAATTGGATGAACTACATTGGCTGTAGTGTATGAATGTGTATGTGAATGAGTGTGTATGGGCACACTCATTCACACACACATTCATACACTACAGCCAATGTAGTTCATCCAATTCACTTATAGCGCATGTGTTTAGATTAAGAGGGGAAACCGGAGCACCCAGAGGAAACCCATGCCAACACGGGGAGAACATGCAAACCCCACACAGAAATGCCAAATGACCCAGCCGGGGCTCAAATAATGTACATAAACAGAAGCACCCATTGAGGGATTACAGTGGCATGTTTTAATAAATGCTCCCACAACACACACACACCCACTGAAAAGTGCTTGAAAGAGAGAAAACCATAGATAGAGACTATATTAAACGCTAAATATCGAGTTTTTACCTTGAGAAACACAGACACCCAGCCCCCATCCCACTTTCTCCACCTCCATCATGTCGTATCATTAATTTCCAGACAAACGCAGACGTCTCTCTCTCACCTCTCGATTGTTTGAGATAATGTCACACCAGGCCTTCAGTTAACTGCCAGCTTCCGTCGCTGATTAAAAGCACGGAGGAAATGAATTAATATTTACATTTCTCACTGTTCAGTAATTGAGGACTTGATAATTATCGTAGGTTTTCAGAAACGACTTCTGCAAATGGAAAAGCTGCTCTAAAGGTCTTTTGTGGCTTTGTAACTTATACTGAAATGACAAAGACGGCATGTTGAGAGACTCTCCACTGGCATACGTTTCACTACAAATATTACATTTCCCATTTACTGAAGTCAAAAGAAGTGAAAAGCTTCGTATCTATTAATCAACCAAGGACAAAGTGCTCAAATAGAGTTTCACAGCTTTTTCTTTTACTCATTTAGTGGATGCTTTTATACAAAGCAACACATTGTGCACCGAAACTGCTGTATACCTTTATCAGTTCTCTGTGAATAAAATCCATGACCTTGGGAAAAAAGAGGAATGTTTGGCAAATCTGAATTATGATTTAGTTTTCAGTTCAGCCAAAATTAGTTTAGATTTTAATTGTTTTAAAATTTATTGATTGATTTTAGTGTATTTTTTAATGTTGTATAGGGCTGTCAATTGCTAAAAAAAAAAAAAAAAACTGTTAATCACTATCATTATTTTAAATGTGGATGATACCTGTATCTTTTGCTCTGGGCATAATTTACCAGAACTAGTGGAGGGAAATTAAAACAGAAAACTGAAATTATGGTTTGATGTAAACACATTGTCATTAAATAAAAGTAAAACAGTTATGTTATTTGGGATATTAAAAAGTAGTCATAATATAGATTTAAACATTGATAATAAAGTTATAGAAAGCAGACCCCTTAGGTTTTCACGATTTCTTTTAGGATTTTTTTTTTTTTTTTTTTTACAATAGAAAAAAAAGTTTTTGGTGGTAATTCCCAGAAATTTGCGAACCGTTTTGCAATTCTATATATATATATATATATATATATATATATATATATATATATATATATATATATATATATATATATATATATATATATATATATATATATATATATATCGATATCTATTTCTTTTATTTAACATATTAGGTAGCCTACACTGGAAAAAACTGTTGCAAACAATTTATTTGTGTTGAATTTAAACAAACAAATTAAATTGAGCAATGTTTAACTTAATTTGTTTGTTTAAATTCAACACAAATAAATTGTTTGCAACCACTCAACGTAAAAAAAATTTAGTAAATCCAAGGAATCATCTTTGAATATTTTTTTTCAGTGTACTATGTAAGGTGTGCAACCTAAATCAATGACACAAATCATAAAAACAAAGCTTCTTGATTTTGGTCTCTTGTCAAGCCCTAAGATCTAAAAGGGTACACTGTAAAACCCAAAAAGTTAAAATAACCCAAAATATTTGAGGAAACCAATTGCGACAAACCATTTAAGTTAAAACTAATCCTAATGAGTACTGTGAACTTAATCCATTTGAGTAAATGAAGCAATTTGAGCACAGGAAAACCCAATAAATGAAGAGAACTGAAATCAACTGAGTACTGTAAAACCCAATGAGTTAGGGCAACTTAACCCTGTTGAGGAAACCGATTGCAACAAAACATTTGAGTTAAAAAAAATTATCTATACGAGTACTGTGAATTTACTCAGTTTAAGTTAAAGCAGGAATTTAATTAACACATTGCCTTCAACACGGAGTTCAAAACTTGGAGAATTAACTTTCAGTCAGTTTTGAGTTAACTACACTCATTTAATTTGATAAAGATGACTGTTGGGTTTTACAGTGCAGGGATTAAACCCAAGGAAGGTTGTACAACTCTTATTTTTATCCACGATCTTACTTTATCTCAGATTTCACACCCCGGAGCATTTGACATCATGTCACACATAGGACATGCGTTAGGGCTTCCCCTACCGTAATACACCTAAAACACGGATTGCTGTAAAACTCGTCAAAGGCAGGGAAGCGTTTTCTCTCGTTATCTACAGGGAAAGAGTTAAATGAAATTATTTATTGATTTGACGCACATCATAGTACCAGCCAAACATGTAAAGCACAAATATTATCCTTCAATTCGGTCACGTCCAGCGGCAGAAGCAATTTTTCCATATTTCCAAAAAGTTTTCCATATCTATCTGAAAGCGATGTCTGGTAATTTATTACTATTCTGGTATATATTTATTTTTAGCTTAAAATGCATTGTTTGTTCTTTGCTTTTGAACATTTAGTTTAAAGCTGCAAGTTAATAAAACACAAGCTGCGTTTCTTTTTCTTGTTTATTATCAGTGAAAATGCTGATGTCAGGGAAACACCCCCTTTTATTTATTTGTTTATAGCTCAAACATGCATTTATTTTTTGCTTTTTAAAATGTATTTTAAAGCTGATTCATAATTAATAACACGCAAGCTGGGCTTCTTTTTTTTGTTTGTCATTTGTCAAAATGCTGTTGTCATGTAATTTAATGCATGCATAAAGTTTTTCACCTCTATCTGAAAGCGATGTCTGGTAAACACCCCCTTATATTTGTTTTCCCCATTCAAGCTAAAGTCAAGCATTACTGGTGTCTCTGAAGGCGATGACTTGTTTTCTAAAGGCCTTTAGTGTCTGGCGTTCAGTGTAAACACAAAAACAAAGTGGATGTGTGGTTTGGCCAGTCATTGTGCTATAAGTGGACAGAGCACTTCACCTCACTCAGGTAATGAAGATGTTGACAGATCTCATTGGGCTCTGTTGACTCGGTGTAAAGTGATGGAAACGGCTGCTTCGGGCACTTTGTCCAGTGACAAAGAGAAACGCCAGTCTCTCTATTCATTAGACACACTGAAGACTGCACATGTGGACACATGGCTTTATTTGAAGGATTGTGTAAGAGCTAAAACTAACAGAACTGTAACCTCTTATAATCCACTACATCAAGCACAACCTGCAGATCATTTTCCACCAATCAGCAGTTTTGGTTTCATAACTCTTGCTGATGATGATTAATATGGTTCTGATATCAGAGCATGTCTGGCTGTTGTGCTGTTGAGAGAACTATCTTGACTCTGTATACACAACATGTCACAATACACTTTAAAGCAACAGTATTGACCAGGGGTGGGCAAACTCGGTCCTGGAGGGCCGTTGTCCTGCATAGTTTAGCTTCAACTCTAGTCAAACACACCTGAACATGCTAATCAGTGTCTCAAAGATCACTAATTATCTATAAGCAGTTGTTTGATCAGAAAACAGAGCATGACACCGGCCCTCCAGGACCGAGTTGCCACCCCTGGTATAGACCTTTTCAGCAAAAAAGTGGCTGTTATGCTTTTTGCCTTGTTATCTGTCCAAACTAACCAACACTTTAAGCAATACCACTGTATTTTTGTTAAAAATAACACTTTAAAGCAGCAGTATAGATATTTTCAGCAAAAAAGAGCGGTTCTGTTATGCTTTTTACCTTGTTATCAGTCTAATTTAATTACTAGTTACTGTAATGAAACTAGTTACCTGCTCGGGGAAAAAGTCGAGTAATGGATTAATGTTCATTTATATAGGTAATTCAATTACAGTTGCTTATAATGTACCTGCCGTAAATACTGTACATAAGTTTACAGCAGTACTGTATGAATCAGTTCAGAGAAGCAGAGTACTTGTGTATATGTGTGTGTATATATTTATTATACAGTAATGATATAACGTGGCTCACCTTTTGCAATTTTGCAGATTTCTTTATTTTTGTGTGTCATTTATCATGCTTTTTTTCTACAGCGCATTGTGTTCTGCGTCCTGATTAGTGCATTGTGTTCTGCGTCCTGATTGACTGTAGACCATTGTCAATCAATCTCCAGCATGGCGTGTCTCCTGTACAGTACAGAATGCGTTCAGCTTGCCAAATTTACAGAACTCTTTGACCGCTAGCAGTGTGACTCTGAAGTGCTGGACTGTATGTTTGCAAGTTTTTTACCTAACATTACCCATAATGCCAATGAAACGTTCTGCACCTTCACCTGTGGTAGCACCCAAAGGCAAAAGAAGATGCTAACCATCGCACAAAAGTTGAACTTCTGGACATGCTAAAGGAAGGTGGAAGTTATGCGGCTGTAGGGCGCCATTACAGAATAAATTAGTCTTCTCTCAGTAAGACTGTATTTTGATGGTCCCTATTGCACATGTTGTTGACTAAAAGTTGCATTGCAACTACATGCCACTTACTGGTCACTTGAGTATTAGTAGACTGTCTGCTTAATATCTGCTGATATGCTCCTTCAACACATTTAACTGACTATAAGAAATGTTGCAAGCACGTCAAATTTAACCCCAACCCCAACAGTCTACCTAACAGTCTGCAGTCTACTTATGATCTTTTGAGATTTAGTTGGCATGTAGATGCGCTGTAACTTAAATTCAACAAAATGCACTAAAGGGAACATCAGAATAAAATGAGAGCCTTTTCTCATATAAATGTTTGTGTCTGACAACAGATTTTAATCTTTGGTTTCATTCTATTATACTGGACTTATTTTCCTACGAAAGTTTTGAACAGCAACCTTCTTGCTGTGAGGCGACAGTGCTAACCACTGAGCCTTCATGCTGCCTCAATTATTGTTTTTAAATCTTTGTTAATTTTAACTTCACTTTCATTGTTAGCGCTTCACTTTAACCTTGATTTTGCCTTTGAAAGAAATGAAAGAAAATTACTAATATTAATTTTGTGCTAATCAACATTATAAACGTTCAGGTTTGGTTCAGGTTTTACAGTTATTTAGCATCATTAACTTGTAGGTGACCTTTTTTTTTAAAGCTATTCAAAAACTCCACTCCCTTTTAAGTACTTAATTCCATACTTAAATTTACTCAAAAAATCATCATTATTATTATTTTCAAAGAAATAATTTAGCTTTTATGATTGGTTTTGCAATCATCCACCCTAATTTAAAGCTTGTGAATATCACATATCAGACCCATCTGAATAATAATAATACACTAGTATCAAAGTGGAATAGTCAGCCTGAACATTTCCGTGAGCCTCACAGTAAAGTGCGGCTTTTATACTCGCATAATTAAAGGTAACTTTCATATAACCCAGATAAACAATTTGGGTTTTAATTAATACGATCGTGTGACTTCATGCTGAAAATGAAAATCTCTCAGCTGAGGAAAGTCTTTTGTGACAGACTCGCATAAATGCTGTTTTCAATAATGCGATAGCTGTGTGTGTGTGTGTGTGTGTGTGTGTGTGCCAGAGAAACAAACCTGCCTCATTTTTCATTGGTTTAACTAATAAGCTAGATGATTTTAGTTTCACACAAGATTGCTTTTTAAACAGTATCAGGCGACGCGGAGTCGCTATTACGCATACACATCACGGTTTTGTGTGCATTGTGAAACGCTCACTGGAGCGTCGAGGCGTCATTTTAACACGAACAAAGACTGCTTCACCTTTTATTTTAGCAGGTTGCTTGTTTACCGCTTTTATTCTCCCCTAAAGTCATATGTAAATGTGTGTCGGCGAGCCCTGAAACGATGCCGACTACAATAACAATACTATCACCTGTTTATCATTCGATTCCCTGCGTCATTAACATCATGACCTGTGAATAATCCGCTCCTGTTGCCATGGCGACCGCAGCCTCTCCTGCAGAAAAACAATAATCAACTTCGTCACAGTGATTAGGGAAAAAAGGAACTTGATGAAATTCGATAAATCAGCCGGGTTAAACACTTCTCAGGTTTTTTTTTGCAGCTTTTATGTCTCATTTCTAAAAGCTTGGAGGCGAGAATAAAGACTGAAATAGCTCTTTTTTTTCTTCTTCTGCGCGTGTCTTGTAATCATACGGCAACAGTCTCGGTTCCTGACATATGGTTCTTTCATCCGCTCACTTCCGTCGTTTCTCTGGCTCGCTGATGATTTCACTGTTGTGATACTCTTTTTCTTCTCCCCCTGAAATAAAAGAGCGACTTAAACCTTTGCATAATTAGTGGCTGTGATAAATTACAGCTAGACTGTCCTCAAGGGGCCCGAGGAAAAGTCTTACTTAAAAATACGACAGATTTGCGTCGTCTTTTTAATGAGCTTTCCGTCAGAGTCAACAGGCATTGAGGGAATTTTCCTACCTTCTGTTTGGTCTCCGTAAAATGCTCCATAATTGCGGTAAAGTGCCATTGTGCGCAGATTAAGACATCATATCTAATTAAAGCTAAAAACAGACAGTCGTTGGTTTTCTTGACTGAGACAGATGCTTTTTAAAGCGCTATAGATCCGGTGTGCTTTGTGTTTTAAAGCAGGGTTGTAGTAACACAATGTGTGTTTGATGACAAACAATTTCATATGTCTTTTATTATTATTATTAAATATCATTATTACTGAGGGGATTTCTGTATGGGTAATACTCATTTAATATTATCGTGGTGAAAAATGTTTATTAACACAGCAGTAAAGTGATGATGCATTTTCGTTATACTTTAGCACCTGCTCATGTTTATTTCCCTGTCATCAGTGTTTGTTTGGTTAAATGTCTGAATTGGTATTTGTAGTAACACAGTGTGTGTTTGATGACAAACAATTTCATATGTCTTTTATTATTATATTTATTATCATTACTGAAGGGATTTCTGTATGGATAATACTCATTAGCATGGTGAAAAATGGTTATTAACACAGCAGTAAAGGGATGATGAATTTTTGCTATACTGTAGCACAGGGGTGTCAAACTCAGACTCCGTTTACGCTAATACATTTTAGTTTTATAACACATACGTTTTGCAGCGGGTCTGCCATCCGTCCACAATACAGCAGAATTTTCCAGCTCCTAAAACGTAGAATTTTGACAACATTGAAGAGGCCGTTTTGGTCTTAAAATTCTTTGTGTCAGTGTGGATGGGAAAAACAGAGACATCTGAGACGTGACTGCAGATATTCGTCTATCTGATTGGGGCTTTTCCTCAATATTAAATGCACACAGTTCAGTCCTGCATCCTCTCCTTGTAAGTTCAGACTTCGCAAGTTTGATATTGAAAACAAACTCGAGAGTACACCGAGTAAATCTGCAAAGGGAACAGTGTACTTTATAACCTCATTCACATCACCCTGGCTGTGGTGTTTCACTATCTTAACAATAAAATGAAAACATGATATGAGGAACTGTCTATTCTCATGTTGATATTAACTTAACAGACAATAAAAATGTTGAGGCGTCGTGTTGATACATATTTATATGACCGTTATCTTCACTGTAGGCATATTTATAACAAAACAAAACAAAATGAAATGAAAAATGTGAAACACATACCCTCTCTTTCACTGAATATCAGTTTTAATAATCAATAACGGCCATTATAAAGAGTATAACATACAATAAGTTTATACAATACAGGAAATAAAGGCAAACAATGAGTCAAATGTGCAGAATCAGTGTACGTGGTTACATTATTAAATGAACTTATCTTTGCGCTCAGCCACAACACGTTACCTGAGAACAAGTAATAGATTCAAAAGACTGAAGAGTTATTCGATAGAAACAAGATGAATTAAATATCACGTTTAACAACTATAGTGAGATGAGATCCAGCAGTAGATCCTTGATGAACTGTCTGACGTGCGCTGCTCTCACCTGGCGAGGTGTGCTCAAAGCACCCACTGACTGCCTGAAGCTCAGACATCCGCATACGCTGTAGTGCATGCCAGAGTGTGTGTGTAGTCGCGTGATGTGCGTTTTTAGCGGTGTTGTGTGGACGGAGAGCATTTCAGAAACTCCAGTGTGTGGATTGTTTTCATTCTATAACTGTTTTAAAACTAAAATGTGTCAGTTTAAATGGGGCCTCAGTTCTTAGAGACCCACAGCCCTGCAAAGTTGAGTTCCAACCCTGCTTCACACTTACCTGTAGGTCTCAAACAAGCCTGAAGGTTTGGACTGTGCAGAGCTGCAGCCCTCCAGAATCTGAGTTTGACACATGTGCTGTAGCACATGCTCACTTTTATTTTGTCCCTGTGATCAGTGTTTGTTTGGTTAAATGGCTGAATTGATATCTGTGGTTTACACAAATGTCAAATGTTAAGAGTCAGAATACATCATCTTTCTGAAGCTTTTATGTGTCTTGAAGCTTTTAAAAGACACAAGTGTCATCATAATGAACAGGTAAAGTTGCTTTTACAGCCTTTTGTTTATAATGTAGGGCTCGCAATATTTCCAAATCCCTGGAAGCCTTTTGTACAGGCACTCTTCAGGTTTGGGTAGCCTGAAATAAATTGAAATGACCCAAATAGAAAAACCCTTTATATGAAGTGTCCTTAACAACTACTTGCATCTAACTATAAATACAATGCACTTACTGTGTTCATAATGTAAGTCAGAACACTATTGAGGTGGGATACAGGTCAGGTTAAAGACTGGTTTGGTGGTATGGGTGGGTTTAAGGCCTGACAGATGGTCAACCGTGTAATTACAAAAATTAATAAATATAGCTGCAAGCAGCAATAGGAGGGCCAAGCAATCCAGAGGCCATGAGCAGCAAGCTCTGTAGATAGCCCCAGATCAAGCGAAACAATGAGTTCTGAATACTTTTCAAGTTCATTTAACTGGAAATGTAAGCAAAAACAAATGAATAATTTATTAGTTTATAACTCTATAACTCTCGCCAAAACTGTGCAGGCAACCTCAGACCATAGTTGTCATAACACACAGCAAGTTTGGTGAGAATAACCCAAAGCATTGTGGAGATATGGTCTCATGTTCAATTTTACGACATCTTCAAACAATTCGTTTGCGTACTATTTCACTAATCAACTTTCTTTTAATAACTTTTTGTCAGCATGGTCTGAAGGTGACCTGGTTCAATTTTGGTGACAATTGGACTAATGGTCTAAGATGAATCTGAAATAGTATTATTTACAAACTATTAATTTTAGGGAGAAAACTAAACCTTATGATGACATAAGCCAATGAATCAAGGAAAAAAAATAGATTTTGCAACGGTTCAAAAGTTATTAGCATTTAAAATGTGCAACTTTGGACAAGTGGTGGCGCTAGAGAGTTTGACTTACAGGCTCCAAATCTGATCCATTTAAAGAATGCAATGTCCTTTATCCATGTGCCAAATTTCATAACTTTCCTACGAACGGTTATATGGGCTTCTGTTCAAATCACAGCGGAAGAACAACAATAATAGTTGAAAATGGAACAAAAAACAATAAGTGCCTTTGTACCGTTGGGGTTTTGCCCCCTAATTACAAATCTATTTACGTTCAGGTAGCATAAATACAATGTAAAAACATGTTATTTAAACCAGTGATCTCCAACCCCTGGACCGCAGGCCGTGGATCAATTGGTACTAGGCTGTGGATAAATTGGTACCGGGCCACACAACCGATTACATCTCAGTCACTTGATCGCCAAAATAACCCTCTAGCTAGCAAAATGAGTTTTGATAGAAACTGGAAAAAGTTTGAAACCAATGGAGCACAATTAAATGATGACGATTTTCATTTTAGCTGAGTTAATTGCATTTTGAATGCTTTATATTTCCTGAAACTGTTTACTCTTTCATTTTTATTTGTCATGTTTATAAAAAATAATAATAATAATTTAACACGAAACATTCCTAAACTCCATGGCTACTCATTTATTCTCTTGACAAAGACTATTTTCACTTGTGTCTCCTTCACCAATGTTAATTTGAGCCCTGAATATCATCCATTAATATATCTACAAATGAATTAGCGATGAAAGTACCTGCGATTCTTTGATTCCCACCAGTTCTCTTGAACTGAAGAACTCCTGCTGGAAAACAAAGCTATCAAAGCACAAACTACTCAACCTTTTCCTCCCGCCGCGTTCCTTTGAAGCAGAATCACGTCTGCATACTCTCCTTTTACGTCTCAACACTCTGAACTGAGGGAATGGTGGAGGATTGTGGTTGTGTATTCTCCATCACTTATGAGAGCGGGACGAAACCCTTTTTAATTACAATTCTCTCCAGTCCGGTGAAACTCAGAGGAGCAGCGAACTTCCCATCTTAATGTAATAGATTATGTAACGTCCCCTTGTTTCTCGGTTCTTTCTCTGTTGATGAGATCTGTTGACATTTGGCTCCCCAGCCTCTTAACTATTGACCGACTAATTCCATTAAATCATACTTTGAAGTGCCGGAGAAGAGTTTCTCATGGCTGAAGCCCTCAGAGAGTGCAGATCTGACATTCTCTGACATAACAGAGATGAAAACGTGCAAGCTAATCTCTTTTTCACACCGTTCAGAAGACGAGTGCTGCGTTTTAATTCAGTCAATATGCATCAGCTGAGCAACTAACACTAGTTCCATCAATCTAAACTCATGTGATGATAAAATTGTGCATTTCAGGGATGCATAAATAGACTTTGCAGTACTTCCAGCACATTGTGAAATATCTGAAATTTTGCTTTGCTGATTTCTAAAAGACCTCAGCCGTCAGTCCGTCATCACAGTGCATTAGTATTGTTATTCTTTTTTTTTTTTAAGATTTATTTTTGGACTTTTTGCCTTTATTAAGCCGATAGGACAGTTTTACAGACAGGAAGTGAAGTGGGAGAGAGAGAGAGGGGGTAAGGATGGGAAATGTCCACTAGCCGGGATTCGAACTCGGGACGCCCTGAAGTGCTACTGCACCATATGTCAGTGCGCTAACCACTAGGCAATTGCACTGACAGTATTGTTATTCTATTACTATTCCCTCCAGTACTGTCTTGAGCATCTGAATGCGCTTCCAAAAAGCGTCTAACGCCTGCAAAAGCCATCGAATTCACTGCATTCATTAGGAATGCACCGATCACGATACTTGGATCAGATATCGGTTCGATACCGCATATTTTTGCTGGTACCGATCCAAATTCGTTCTAGCGTATGCACTAAATTCTGTTTAATTTATAAGCCAACAAAAGCCACGGATGTAGCCTTTTATAAGGCACTAGAAAGTTGTGATGTATGCCTACTCTATACCAAATGTTCTGAAGCCGTTCTACAGTTTAATGTGAAGCACAGATGAATATTCAAGTGGCTAAATTCATATTCAATTCAGCGCTTCCCTCCACTGCGCCTGTCAGTCATTCTCAATTCAATCTCAATTCAAACTGCGTGTCGTGTTCATGACAACATGAACTTTCTCTAAGACTAATTGTTCCTGTTAACATAAGTAATCAGTGGTGAAACGCATTTAGTTCTACATTAAATGGGCTCATTTTGACCTGCAACAAAGAGTATATTGCTGTTTCTAAATCATGTTGAGCTGTGTCTGCTAGATCAGCAGATCGCAACACTGGAGTAGAGAGAGTTATTACCTGCTCTTCACACACAATGTAGGCCTACTTGAAATATTAAATTAGAAAAGGCTCAATAATACATTGGACAGATCCTCAACGCACTCATTTCTTCCCTTTGTGCTGCTAAGTTTGGAAAGTGTTCGTAGATACGCGCTGTGTCTCAGTGATACATCAAGTTCATTCATGCACTGGCTGTGCAGACACGATGTGTGCCGATCTGTAAAATCTGTTCTCTCATCCATTCTACTGACTTTATTTTTCCAAGGGGAATACTTTCAGTGCTGCGAATAGTTTGTAAAGCCTGGCTCATTGTGGTCAAAGTAGTTGATTAAATTAATAAAAGTAAAACTGACGAGCGCAAATTTGTATAGTCATTAACAGAAAAGGGAATGTTTATGAATTAAAACAGCCTCAGACAGTTTAGTTTAGTCTGCGTCAAACCTGCAGAAAAATATCAGGCTTTGCTGAAAGGCTGGTTATTTTACCAACGATTAAGGTCAATTGTGGTAACCCATTACAGATTTCTAAGAAAATCTTAATATTAATAATGGAAACATAAGCTGGACCACAACAGATCAATGTCATAAAGAATGCTCAAATAATGTAGCCTAGTTTACAGCAAGCATACAGTAGGCAAAAAATAAATAAATAAACGGCACAGTATTGGGATCGGATCTGTATCGGTCGATACTCAGAATTTTGGTATCGAGATTGGATCGGTTTTAAAAAAATGGTATTGGTGCATCCCTAGCATTCATTGCATTTCGTCTTTGTCTTCTGAGGCGCAACTCATTTATTAAAGAAAAAAACACCACAGAGGCTTCTCCCAATGTTCTCAACTACATTTCTCTGTCTGATGTTTGCCGTCAGTTTATCAGGAAGTGACCCTTTTGTTCTCATTGGATGAAATCACTGCTTTACACAGTGTCTTAACTACACGCGATGCGGCACCACGACGCTCTTTTTTTTTTATTGTTATTGTCCTAGCAATCTGCAATGGCAACATGCAAAATTTCTATTTTAGAAATGCTGTCTCTTTCGGCAACATCACAGCAGAACAACAGCATAAACAACCATGAGAATGATCGCCTCAGGTACTGATTATGTGCTTTATTCAGTGTTAAATGCTCATTACATGTCATGTACATGTCATTTATTGTCGTACTACTGAAAGCAGCAGCAGATAATTCACCTCAGATCTTAAAACATAAAATAACAAGCAGGGGTTTGAATTTTAATAACGTTAAAGAGCTTTAATATGTATTATTTACATTAAATGTCTTTACCAATTTAAAGAATTTAACAAATAAATTCCAATCCAGTTTAGTTAGGAGTGCAGCATTTGGTATTTAAATGTTTCTGCCGCATCGCTTTTGGTGCAGACACACAAATTGCTTGTTGCTGGAATCTTATGGTGTGGCGTGTTGCTAGCAGGGCTGCACAATATATTAGTTTAGCTTCGATATCGCAATGTAGTCATTCATAATTATCACACTGCAGGCTATGCAACTGAGTCTGGATTATAATTTATCATTTGCATGTGAGGCCTGTGACTGTGTGAAGATTTTAAAAGATAACAGGCCAGATAACAAGAAATTGTACCAATTAATTTGTAAATTAATGATTAATTTTAGTGAATTATTTATAAAACGACTGTGCAGTGTTATTTTACATTTGATTATTCAATTATTGTACCCAAATACTGTTAGAAACTTCGGAAAACAATTAAACACTTCATTTAAGACACAAGTCATTTAAGTCATCTGATTAAATTGTACTCATATTGCAATATATATATATATATATATATATATATATATATATATATATATATATATATATATATATCACAGAAAGACAAAATAAGGCAATGTCAGATTTGTTTTAATATAGGACTATTATAAATAAATCGTATCTGCTGTTCTTTCTGTCTAGACAGAAACATGAATACTGTACAAAAACATATCCACAGTCGTATTCAGCTGTAAAACTAAGGAACTGGAATGTAGATCCTGTTTCTGTAGTATTGTGTAATTGTGTTTCCGTTGAATAACGCTGCATAAATACAGTATAGACGCGTTCATGCTTTAGGCATGGGAGTCGTCCTGTGCAGGTGTGAATCAGAACACACAATGAGAGCTGAAGATTTACTGTGTTTTTGTCAAGAAACCTGACTCATATGCACTCCAAACATTACACTAATCTTCATTTAGTTTCAAGCATGTTCAAACACACACCGCTGCCAGGAACTAATGATATTACTCTGACAGAAGCAGACAAAAGACCAGAAGAAGACTCAAATATTCTCTCTAATAGACTCTGAGACTTCATGCACTTTTTTTATTGAAATCGATCGCTTTGCATTAAAGGCTAAAATATCCCTGATCACAAAAGATGTCTTTGGAAATAAAACACAATTCATTATGATTTTAAGTGATGTGCCAGTGGGTAAATGCAAGATATATTTAGCATCCGTAACTCAGGGAAGTAGCTGAGTCATCGTGTTGATTATGAGGAGAGAAAGATCTTCTGGAGGAATGAAAAACTTAAATCCTTTACTCCTGCTTTTAACATGTGCTTCTTATTGGCTTTGTATGGAGGCATGTTTTTATTATAATTATAAAAAGGGTAACTTTACTTAAAGAGGTGTTCATTATGCTGAGTTCAGAGTGAATGAAAACCGACAGGTTTTGAGAAATCGCAGACAAATGTCTTAAATCACAGGCAAATCGGTGCATGTTCACATGAATAACAAGCACACAGTGGAAACTATCATAGACGTCATCTGAGAGAATCGCAGATGAGTTGCTGACACCTGTGAGATATTTGGCATGCTTAATATCTGGAGCTGTCTGCAATTCAAATTATGCCTTGTGAAGTGTTTATGATTGAAAATAGCATCGGTGATTACCTACACAGCCAATCAGAGAGCAGCATCCACTAGTATGGGTATCTGCAGGCCAGCGGGAGATTGGGGGAGAAGTGAAAAGAGCTCATTTTGGACCTAAGAAATGGAGGAAAAACTAGTGTAAATTTGGCAGGAGCACCTGTGTCTGTTTGATGTGCCATCTGAGCAATACCACAACCGGGTCAAAACTGAAAAAAGTACCCCACTAAAGGCTTCTTTCTCATTATGTAGTTAATAACACAAGATATACTACGTGACCTTGTGTTGTTTCCATGTCACTTCTCACGTGTGTTTGGTTGTGAGATGTAGTTCGTGGACCAAGACAACGTTGTTGGTGATTCTTCCTATTGTAAAGTCATGCAGTCGCCGATCCATCCTACAGTGTGAACACAGCATAAGACCATCATTAAACCTTTGTAATCCTGACATGGCACATGAATTGGAAGTACCGTTCCACCACATCCCAAAGGTGCTCTATTGGATTGAGTTCTGGTGACTGTGGAGGCCATTTGAGTACAGTGAACTCATTGTCATGTTCAAGAAACCAGTCTGAGATGATTCACGCTTTATGACATGGTGCGTTATCCTGCTGGAAGTAGCCATCAGAAGATGGAGACACTGTGGTCATAAAGGGATGGACATGGTCAGCAACAATACTCAGGTAGGCTGTGGTTTTGACACGATGCTCAATTGTGCATCGTGTCTAATGGGCCCAAAGTGTGCCAAGAAAATCTCCCCCACACCATTACACCACCACCACCAGCCTGAACCACTGATACAAGGCAGGATGGATCCATGCTTTCATGTTGTTGATGCCAAATTGTGACCCGACCATCCGAATGTAGCAGCAGAAATGAGTGCCATTGTTCAATTCAATTTCAATTCATTTAAAAATACTGTATTTGTCTCTCTGTATTTAATTTAATTCAATTATTTTTATTTTAGTTAAATTTTATTTAAATTGTAATTTTATTTGAGTTTACTTAATGATTTTTTTAAATTAAAATTGATAGATCATACATGCATGCGGTGATCCGACAGAAGGATTTATTTTATTTTATCTTTATTTTATTTTATTACAATTTTAATTAATTAATTTGATAAATTTTATTTAATTAATTAATTTAATTTCATTTAAGTTAGTTTTATTTACACTTTATTCTTTTATAATGTGTATTAATATAAGCTAACTGATAGATCATACATGGTTACGGTGATTCAACAGAATGATTTATTTACATTTATTGAATTTTTGTTTGTTTTTACATATTTTATTTTTTTATTTCAATGTTATTCTTTCTTTCTTACTTATATAAAGTGTATTATAAGCTAACTTAATGTGCCGTGAAGTTCCACTTGGAGACAAATACAGTATTTTTAAATGAATTGAAATTGAATTGAACAATGGCACAATGACGCTGCTCAACTGGCAGATGAATATCCAACTATACTGAACACCAGGATCTGACTATTTCCATATTAGTCTTCATTCCCAGAGGCATATGAGAACAAAAATAGAAATTCAAAATGCACAGAATTATAATATATTTTATCAGGAAAGTGATAAAGCATTTGAAAGGTGCCCCTTTTAAGCAGTCATTCACCTCCCAGCGCTTGCTTAGGAGTGCGTGATAAAAAGGTTATTGAGTAATTCATACTAATGCTCCGAAGCTTCAGTCGTGACAATAGCCATATTGAGGATGTGTAAATTCAATTTATGAAGTGCAATCCTGTTCCAAAGAAAGCTGCAGCCGGATCCGCACACAATAGCAAAATGGGTGCTATCAAAACCACCCGTCGGGATGAATCCACAGGCACGCACTATTGTGAATTAAACATCCTGGGCATTGCAGATGGAGGACAACGCTGACTTTTTCATTATCTGGCAACCCGAGTGACTAGGCGCCCATAAATTCCCCTTTTTCTGCATGTTCAAACTCTGAAGTCAGGATTATTGGCTCTCCTGAATTATCAGCACTAATTTCTAGTAACTGATTTCTTTTCTCTTTGCCTTGATGACAGTAAACAATATTTGAATAGATATTCTTCACTAGTATTCAGCTTAATGTGACATTTAAAGGCTTAACTAGGTTAATTAGGGTAAAGTTAAGGTAATTAGGCAAGTCATTGTATAACAGTGGTTTGTTTTGTAGATAATCCAAAACTAATATTGCTTAAGGGGGCTAATAATATTGACCTTTAAATAAATAAATAAATAAATAACTGTTTTCATTCTAGCTGAAATAAAACAAATAAGACTTTCTCCAGAAGAAAAAATATTATAGGAAATACTGTGAAAAATTCCTGAATCTGTTCAACATTATTTGGGAAGTAATTGATAAATAAAATGCAAAAACAGCAGAAGCACCACTTGTTTTTTCTAAATATCTGTATCTAATAATAAATAACGGTGTAAGATCTCACGTCTCATGCGTCCCGGGATCAAGCTGAATCCACACACTCCAGGACCTCCGTGCTTTCCAGAGTTTGACAGAAATTCATTTTTGGATGGGAGTGTTGGAATTTCGCTGCTTATTTGCTGAGCAGCTGGTGTCCGGGGAGAGATCCAGAAACCAAAGGATTCAGATCTGATGAAAAATTCCACTTGATTGAATCCACTCAATAGCTTTTTTTGTTTCAGACATTCACTAGTGCTGACTACAAATGAAGTGAGAAATTGTTAGGCAAAATTATTCATTCATTTTCCCTCAGCCTTAGTCCCTTATTTATCAGGGGTCATCACAAGGCAAAATCATATAGAATATACTTATTTCTATTTTATTAAATGACAGCAAGACTAAAAGTGTACAAACTGAGAAGTCAGAAAGTGGAAGTGAAAAGGAAAAAGGATGATGAAAGACAGACAAGCTCACTGGCTTCTCAGATCCTCTCTCTGATTATTTTGACTTCTCTGCATTCTGCTTTTGCTGGTAGCAAGTGTATTTGCAAGTATTTGGACTAGCTTTTTGTTCCTTGATCCTTTTTGATTTTGTGAAGTTATACCAGAATATCTATAAAACAAACACTGTTTATGAAATTTAACATATTTAGATTTATTTATTTATTTATTTATTTATTTCTGATTTGTTTGTCATGATGTTAAAGCTGTATTGGTGTAGCAGAGTTAGTAAAATAAAAGTACAATTATTTTGTTAGTTAAAATAATCATTAATTATAAATTCAAATTAAAATATATTTTAAATATCTTATTTTATTTATTTTCATTTATTTTACATTGATGTACTAAACGGCTTAAATAACAATAAAAAAGCTAAAATAACATGTATTATAGTGTTGGGCAAAGATTAATCATTAATAATCACACTTAAAATAAAAGTTTGTTTTGACATAAGAAGATATATGTGTATTGTATGTGTGTGCATAGTTGGGTACTTGCTGTCTATGTACATAAAATAAATATATTACTGTTTTATATATACACTTACCGGCCACTTTATTAGGTACACTCAACCGTCCAACTGCTTGTTAACTCAAATTTGTAATCCGCCAATCACACGGCAGCAACTCAATGCATTTAGGCATGTAGACATGGTCAAGACGATCTGCTGCAGTTTAAACTGGGCATCAGAATGGGGAAGAAAGGGGATTTAAGGGACTTTGAACGTGGCATGTTTGTTGGTGCCAGACGGGCTTATCTGAGTATTTCAGAAACTGCTGATCTACTGGGATTTTCACGCACAACCATCTCTAGGGTTTACAGAGAATGGTCTGAACAAAGAGGAAATATCCAGTGAGCGACAGTTCTGTGGACGCAAATGCCTTGTTGAGGTCAGAGGTCAGAGGAGAATGGCCAGACTGGTTCCAGCTGATAGAAAGGCAACAGTAACTCAAATAAGATTACCAAGGTCTGCAGAAGAGCATCACACAACACGTCCAACTTTGCAGCAGATTGGCTACAGCAGCAGAAGACCACACCGGGTCCAAAACTGTTCAATAGAAGATTGGAGAAACGTTGCCTGGTCTGAAGAGTCTCCATTTCTGCTGCCACATTCGGATACTCGGCTCAGAATTTGGCATCAACAACATGAAAGCATGGAGTAATGGTGAGGGGGATATTTTCTTGGCACACTTTGGGTCCATTAGTACCAATTGAGCATAGTGTCAACACCACAGCCTACCTGAGTATTGTTGCTGACCACGTCCATCCCTTTATGACCACAGTGTCTCCATCTTCTGATGACTACTTCCAGCAGGATAACGCACCATGTCATATAGCGTGAATCATCTCAGACTGGTTTCTTGAACATGAGTTCACTTGATCCAACAGAGCACCTTTGGGATGTGGTGGAACGGGAGATTGGCATCATGGATGTGCAGCCGACAAATCTGCAGCAACTGTGTGATGCTATCATGTCAATATGGAGCAAAATCTCTGAGGAACATTTCCAGTACCTTGTTAAATCTATGACATGAAGGATTAAGGCAGTTCTGAAGGCAAAAGGGTCCAACCCGGTACTAGTAAGGTGTACCTAATAAAGTGGCCGGTGAGTGTATATATATGTACACACACTAAACGCATATATTATACAAATAATGTCATTACTGTAACTCTGTTTTCTTTTCAATAATTATCATATTTAATATATTATTCATATGTATGAATATGTAACATTTAAATGATTTAGCATTCGATTCATATTTTAGTTTTCCTCATATTACACACTCATCAATATTTTCCATATCACTCACTCAGATGCTGGCAGATGCACATTAAATCTCCATCTGTCTGTGTATCAGTGGTGTTTTTGGGGAGGAATTGAAAGCTTGTCACTTCAGCTCCTCCCAGCACCGCTGATTCGTCTGGCAGCTTAATGGAAAAGAGGCGTAATTACAGAGGAGGAGCGTTCACTGCAATAATAGGCCAAAAATAATGCCCCGAAAGCTATCAACCAGGCCTCATTGAGCAAACCCGGCGTATGAATAGCATTGTGGGGGTGAATCACAAAAAAAGCCTTCGATTAGATGCGCCTCTTTAATATCAATTATCTGTTGTTACCGGTCAGAGGTGATGAAGAGCCCACCAGGGTCACCATGAAAGCTCTGCAACACAATGAGGAATATTATTTCTGCTTATGTGTCCATCATGCGATCGACTGACTAACTCTAGGGTTTGGTGATATATAGACTTAATATATTACCATATTTTCTGCTCTTGATTGCGATGAGGAAATCAATGAAGAATATTGACATGTATTCACTGAGAGATTATATATTCATTCATTCATTCATTCATTATCCGTCAGCTTAGTCCCTTTATTTATCAGGGATCGCCACAGCGTTTTATGCAGCAGATGCCCTTCCACCTGCAACCCATTACTGGGAAACACCCATACACACATTTGTTTATCCAATTCACCTATAGTGCATGAATTTGGACTGTGGGGGAAACCAGAGCACCCGGAGGAAACCCATGCCAACACAGGGAGAACATGCAAACTGGCCCAGCAATCTAATATATAGAGAGAACTAAAGCATTTATAAAATTATCTTTGTGTGTAATTTAATTTATTTATTGTTTTACTTTTATTTAATAATAAATAAATAAATATAGATATAATCTTTTTTTTTTATATGTTACTTTTAAATGACATTTTTATTTATTTTTAATTTATTTAAATCTTTTTATTATTATTTTTTACCTTTAATACTTTTTAATTACATTTTATTTTATTTATTATCTTTTAAATTATTTAATTTGTTTACTTTATATTTTAATATTATTATTATTATTATTTGTTTTAATTGTTGTTACTGTTAATTTAATTATTTTTTATTTTCCTTAATTTATCAAATAAGTTTTAATGATTTTTTAAATATATTTTTGCTGCTTTTAATTATTATTATTATTATTATTATTATTATTATTATTATTATTATTATTATTATTATTATTATTATTATTATTATTATTATTATTAAAAAAACGGCCCACACATAACATAATATTTGTTTCATTCATACTAGAAGCTATCCGGACGACTGAAAAGCTGAATCTGATTAACATGAAGACAATAAACACAGTATTGTGATTTGCATTCTTCAAGCTATCTTGGACCTTTATAATGCAATGCTAGTTAACCTAGCCTTAATAACAATATAGAATAATACAAAATAGCATGCTTTCTTCCTCGTACTGTAATATGAAACCACATATGCTCACAAAAAAAGAAATGATCTCAAAACTGATGTTATGAAGTGCATTTGTAGTTAACGCGTGTCTTTAAATCTATTTAGGCATGTTCAAACACATGCATGCTACTTAAATGCATTTATTCTTTGCTCAAACTAATTTTTGGTAACAGTAATAAAGTAGACAGTAGATTTGGGAACAGTTCCAGATTGTATTCCAATAAACCCAGTTCCAGATTGTAGGTTTTATTGCTATTATTGCACAAAGACTAGCTCTTATTGTGTGGGAAATATTTGATGTTGTCTTACAAATGATACGAGATTGAACATTCCTGCTAAACCGTGCCAAAGTCCATTCATGACAAATAAACCATCTATTTAAGCAGGCTCACTCATGCATGCTACTTTTAATACATTTATTCATTGCTCAAACTAATTTTTGGTAACACAGTAATAAAGTAGACTGTAATTCCTGCGAATTGCCCATTCGTGACAAATAAACAATCTGTTTAAGAAGGCTCAAACACATGCATGCTACTTTAATACATTTATTCATTGCACAAACTGATTTTTTTGTCGTGCTAATAAAACCAGTTCCAGATTGCAGGTTTTGTTGCTATTATTGCACAAAGACTAATTCTTACTGTGAGCAAAATATGTGCTGTTATATTATAGATTGGAAGAGAAGAGATTGGCCATTGCTGCTAACCAGCAGCGCCGCCATTCATGACAAACAAACAGTCGCAGGTTTTCTGAGTGTTTGCTGAAGCGTGTCTGAATATGGAGCCGCTGCTCCTGACTCTGTCAGCGCACTTTCATCCTGTCTGCACATGTGAGTGACATTAAATGGGTTTCTGTGGAGATGCCAGCCGGACCGAAGACAAAGTCATTTCCATTCCCTGTGTTTTTCCTCACGGTAATTTCCCCCATTTGCATTTCGCCACAACCAGAAACCCGCCGCATGACACGCGTTCTCCACCACGCCGCAACCGTGTCCTGTCTAACAAGAATATATAGTTCCATTAAGCCCCAGCTGATGAAAATGATTATTTAATCATTTTATTAAGCCGCTTTAATTGAAACGGTGTGATAAATGGTGGCGCGCGGCCCTGCGAGCCGAGAGGGTTAATTGGGAGCTCGTGTGGCGTTGGTTCACCTTGACTGCTTTCTGTCGGATGGAGACCATCAGGTGCCAGGCTGACAGTGTGTGATTGTGTGTGTGAGTGTGTGTGTGTGTGTGTGTCGGAGCTGGTCATCCAAGGCCAAAGCCCTCCAGTATTCTCATTCAGAGATGCTGCACCTCTCAAACACACACCCGGCGTGCTTCACTACAGATTTGAAAGGTTATCCTTTTCAGGGTCTTTCTTTTATTCGGCTGTTTATGAAAAGGGTTTGCAGTGTGTCATGTTTGAGAGAACATGGGGTAGATTTTAATGACTTTCAGAAGCACAGAACAGATTTTGTCCGAAGCAGCTGTCATGCAGGTAAAAGAAACTAGTTTCTGTTTCAGAGCACTGAAGTGAAGGCACAGTTTACAGCTGATTTTAACTCTTTCCCTGCCAGCACAAAAAAACAGCCACCCCCAGCATTTTTGATGATTTTCACCTAAATTTGACAGCTGTCAGAATATTTCCACTGGTAATATGTGAGCAAATTACACACAGTATCAAAATAAACTCAACATTTAATTCTATCTTTGTGTTCATGTTTTATCTTCACTTAAATGAAATCAAAATTCCAACATGTTTGATAAAAAAAACTGAGAAAATGCTTTATTTCTAGTGCAAAGTACAGAAAATAATACACACACCAATACCCATGTATACAATTGTGTGTGTGTACGTGTGCATATGCGAATGTGCACATAAACACACCACATTTGTATGTGTGCGTATAAAGCACAAACATTCCTAACCTCAAGCATCTTCTATTTTGCTCCCAGAAAGCAGTATACCAAGTAAAATACGTAAAACATGCTGTAAAAACTCATCAGTGGCAGGGAAGCGTTGTCTCTTAATTAAACAATCATATTTCCAATGACCAGAAAAGAGTTAAAGCTTTATTTTACTCCACAATTAAATTTCTGTCATTAGTTACTCGTACTCATGACGTTTCAAACCCCAGAGACCTTCGTCCATCTTCAAAACACAAATTTCAGATATCTTGCATCAAATCTGAGAGCTCCCTCATCCTCCATAAACAGCAATGGTACAGATTATTCCAGGTTTGAAAATGATGAGGTTGTGTAGATACTTCTGTTTCACATTAACAGTTTCTACTCCTCATTGTCAGTATAGGGCTTGTTCACGAGAGTATATGCTGTATACTATATTCCTGCCTGAATTCCTCGGTTTGAAATAAAGCACAGGCAATGGTACAGATTAGGGCTGGGCGATTAATCGAGTTTGATGTGCAGCATTTACTGCAGCTGTAGTTCATTGTGTAGCCAACAGCTGTCATTATTGCAGAACAATTATCTCAATGTCATTATCGACCAATTAAGTAAATTATTTCCCAATATATTTTATTTTAAGAAACACTTTAATAATATTTTGGAGCAGTAAACATGTCAAGCTGAATAATTCAAGTAAATCATTGACTTCTGCTGTCTTTATTTTCAGAAACAGAGATGTCTTTACAGCTAAAAACGGATATGTTTCTTTTCTTTGAATATAAAGTAAATCCACTGCACTGTTCAGCTCTATAGCATGCTTGAATGTTGGTTTATAAGTGGTTTGTTTTTGAGATGTTTCCTGAATTATGGGCTGACCAGTAGCTTTTGATGTGGAGGGTCCTTTCCTGCTGGAGATACTGTTGCCATAAAAACTAAATAAAATAGTCATCAAAAACCTTACATATACCGTAGGAAAGGTATAACAGAAAATTTTAGCGGTTTTAAAACCGACTTCCAAATCCTAGTAAACCTTGAAACTGGTCATTGTTCTATGCCTAAAACACATGTGCTGGAGATTCACTAGGACCAGTTTTACTGACAAAATGCACGTGAAAATTGCCTTGATTAAATCAAGTATCCCTAGGGTATACATCCTGGATATATTTCAGCAGCATGGCCAAATGCAACACACATAATGAGCATAGCACCCTATACTGCAGTGTTTCCCAACCCTGTTCCTGGAGGCACACCAACAGTACATATTTTGGATGTCTCCCTTTTCTGACCCATTAACTTCCGGTGTTGGAGTCTCTCCTGATGTTATAAGTTGATTCAGGTGTGTTTGATTAGGGAGAGGTTGAAAATGTGTACTGTTGGTGTGCCTTGAGGAACAGGGTTGGGAAACACTGCTATACTGAATCTGTGGAGAAGAAACTCTTTAATAAAGTCCTGAAAACATGTATTCTCATAGCTTGCATATGATCTGTTAAGACTGTGTTGTTCAGGGCTGTGCAATTTGGGGGAAATATCTAGTTGCAATTTTTTTTGACATTTGATTTGCGATTTAATTTTGTAGTCAAGCTTCAGCTCAGTAATCTGTATCGTAGCTTCTTACCGTTAAAATGCAGCGAGTGTTAGTTAAAAAAGGAACTGAAAAGGTAGAACTTACTCCAGTCATTCAACTTAGTTTTTAAATATTCAGAATTAAACACTCATTTTTCTCTAGAGCAAACAGTAAGCACAAATAAAATGACCTTACCTTTCTGTAAACAAGTTGAACTCAAATTAGGGAGATGGAGTAGCTTATACAAACAAAAAATAATAATTATAAAGATACAGAACACTCCTCAAACTAATATGACTGATAAGAGCCTTTCTGTAGCTTATATTGTCTAAAACAAAATAATTATCCAAGATGCTTCACAAAATATCATGACGTTAAACGTAAAGCTGTGGGACTCCAAAATGGCTAAAACAGGTGCGAGACGGAAGTGTATGTTCCTCTTTGGTTACTGCATTGAAAAGCACCGTGTCTTTAGTGAGGTAGTGCGTTATGGCATTAGTTATCAGTATCACCTAGGGTTGCACCAGCTCTTCATAAGTTCTTTCTTAAACTGGAAGGTAAAGTCCACACTAGAGGCTAAACTAAATTTGTAACTAAATTTGTTAACATGTTTTTAAATCAAACCGTAGTTAGTAGGTCATAAGCTCGTAAAGTCATGCGTGTAGTCGCATTGAATGTCGTAATATCCAGAAAGAAGCATTTAAATCATTAAACTGCTTTAAAAGTCTGAAACTAATGCATCTGTATAGAACAGTCCTATGATAATGAAATGACCAATTATAGTTTTATAGTACATTACATTACTGTCAGTTACTACAGATGATGCACATACCTGCATCACGAGTCGCTGATGCACGCGAAATACACATGAAGTTTTCAAAACATTACATTTTCATTTTATGTGACTTTGAAACCAAAGTATTCCCATATTACTGATGTCTTTCTTTGATTTTAATTAATCTAATAATGCTTGTGAAGCGGCAGACGAAAAGTGGGCAGAACGAAAGTGTGCTCACTTAATTGGCTAGTAAGACTGTCACACACAGACGCCATGCATGCATTTGCTCTAGGTGGAGGATATTAAATAATACATATTTCATATCGCAGACTATGGCGATTTAGCTAAGCACAACGTTTCAAATCGCGATTGTGATTCGATTTTGATTAATCGCACATGCAGCCCTAATGTTGGTATTTTTCTGGACTCTTGCTTTCTATAGAGGATGAGGGAGCTCTTGGGTTTCATCTAAAATGTCTTCATTTTTGCTCCAAAGACCAATAAAAGGTCTCAGGGGTTTGGAACAACATGAGGGCGAGTAATCAATACTCGGGGGGTTGAACAAACCCTATAAGATGCTTTGCTGTCATTTTGAGCACGATTAGATGACACTGAAGTGGGTATAAACAAAGTCTGAGATGCACATACATACATACATATATCCATACAGTATAAGTCAATGAATTTCCAACATTTGATCAAAATACCTTCCTTTTTGTTCAAGAGACTTAAATGCTGACATGCTTTTTCTGCTTTGGAGTGAACTACGCCTTTAAGTTGTTGTGGTGTAAGCCAAACCGGTGGTGATGTTTCCTTCAGCGAGCCTCAGTAATGAGCAAATAAACAGAAGCCAGATTACTAACAAATAGCCACGAAGCACATTTATCTGAATGGGGCTTTATGTAAAAGCGACGTGATTGAGGAAATGGCTGTTTGTGCAATACATCAGGCTTGACATAACTGGTGGTCTTCTTTCTCCTCCTGCTTTCCGATTGGCTCCCGATGCAATCTATTGATCCAATGGGAACTACTTATCATAATTCTCTAGATGGATTTCCAACTTCCATTAAAGCGGGAATGCAAAACGCTCTGCCTTCAGTGTTTGTGTCAGTATAGTTGATGCCCCGCACAAATAATCAGTATTGTAGAGACATGAAAATTAAAGAAACAGTCTCGGGGTGCTTTGAAAGTGATTAGGAGCTCCAGGACGAGATGAATCTATATGCATTTATTCTTCTGTCTTGTTTTCTTGAATTAGCATTAGAGGCGCATGCAGATGGGGGCTTTCTGTCCTCTTTGTTGTCTGCCATTCCTCTTTGACTCTCGTCGCTGGTATGGATGTCCCATTGTGTGATTTTCCTCTTTTAATGATAAGTGACATTAAAAAAGGATAAGCGCTTTTCCAGTGAATGGCAAAGCAAGGGTCATCCTCCCCAAACAGGAACAACCTTTGCTCCCGTAGAGCTTAATGAATACGCTAATCCTGATAACTATCAGAGAAAAACCGTATTTTCTAGGTTGTCCCGGGGTTTTGGATGAAAGAAATCGCGAGTGACCAGGAAGAACTGAAGAGAACCTTTCATGAATAATGAAATGAGAGGAGGAGAGGGGGCAATCTTTCATTCAGCGTGCCTTATTACACAGATAAAGTGCCTTTTGAGGTGCATTCTAATGCGCCAATATAATGCGAAACGTGAATGGAGTAAGAGGGATAATCGCCAGCTCCTCTTTTCATGTTCCGGTGGAAGGACGAGCACTGAGTCTCTTTGTTCTCAGGAATGGTGGGAAGAAAAGAGCGTCTGATTTTAAGGATATGTTTAATAGAGTGTGGGGGAAAGCTGTCATGTCAGGGGAGCATCGCTGCATGCAGTCGAGCGGAGCGGTGGGGAAGTGGCTGTATTGCGCTTGTTCTACACAGTCAGGCGTCGAGTGTTGAAGTTGGCATCGTTAGACGCTGAGCCGAGGGCGGGTGGGTTAGGTTACATGTTTGGAGCCGTTTGACTGCCAACACAACAATGATTGGAGAAAGAGATGAGCAAGAGATCATTGTTGCATGCATATGTGACTCAATGTCTTTGAAACACTCTCAGTAAGAAGTGCAGTACCAGTTACTGGCGCGGTACCTTTTAGAAAGGTAAATGTTTGTACCTAACCACAATACAGATTGGGAGGCCAGAATATATATTTGGAGAACTCCACAAGGGTGTTTTGGAGAATAATTGTATGTCGTATGATAATTGTAATCGAGTATTGTATAGAAGAAAAACCTTTATATTTATATATATATATATATATATATATATATATATATATATATATATATATATATATATATATATATATATATATATATATATATATATATATATATATATATATATAAAGGTTTTTCTTCTATACAATACTCGATACAAAATTCTGATATATATATATTATTTTTTTTTTTGTCTGAGTATTTTTGGTAATGTCTTTAATATATGAAAATATTAAATGGAAAAATCGGATATTGCATTATTTTATTTTTCTGCTATAAATATTGCAATATAAATACAGTTTCTCAAGATAGATTGAATATCACCATTTGACAGTTTTACTGATGAGTGTAATGGTATTCAGGTACAGAAACTGAATAATCCTGAATTAATTTTATTGACTAATTTGTTACAGTCTGAAATTGTCAAATGTTGTGACACAAAGTTTATTTGATATAAAATCAAAATGGATACTCTTATAGTGACTTCACCATAAATCTTTACAATAAGATTGAACATTTAGTTTTTGTGCAGATCCATTTATTATGAGACTGTGTGTAAATCATGTCACAACAAATGTAATATGCTGAGATATATTGTCATCCGTATGGTCACACTTAACTCGGACAGTCAAACCACATGATATGAAATGTAAGTAGTCTGTAAACATCATCTAAAGCTGTGGGATGCTGTAATAATATCTTGTCAGAGGAACAACATAAATGTATGTCTTTTTAACAGATACCTATAGTAGATTTCATCATGGACAGCTAAAAGTGCATGTCACATCATTCACCCTTATATTAAAAAATAAATATGTAATTATATCTGAAAATGACAGGCTCACGGTGTCATGAGCAGTATATTTTTTTACATTTATTACATATATATTTACTGATAGAACAGCTCGGCTGGATGGCTGACAAAATGAGTTTTTATTTCTATAGTTGTTTTAGTTTTTAAAAATGGTTCAGTGTTTATTAATAATAAAATTCTGAAAGGAAAAAAATTATGGTGTATCGATTAAGTATCTGTATCATGATATTTATTTTTAGGTATTGTATCGAAGTGGAAATTATGGTATCGTGCAACACTAATGAGTAAAGTTGAATTTTTGTATGAACTAAGTATTTAATGTCTACTCTTTGATTATCATGTTTGTTTTTGATTATTAGATTGCACTCTGTATAAAAAGACAAACAAATATTGTTGCCTTACTTTTTTTAGTTGAATCAAATGAACTTTTCTGTTCATACTTGCATGAAACTAATTGAAATATATTAAGTTAAACATTGCATTGATGTACTTTTCGATAAAAAAAAACTGAACTCAAAAATGTTGACTTTGTCTTCATTTTACAGTGTATCATTAGCATATC